>NW_017673698.1:9898-109941 GCF_001879085.1 Nicotiana attenuata
TGAGACCCTAGGAACCTAGTGCCCTGATACCATGTTGTCACGACCCAAAATCCACTAAGGGGTCGTGATGGCGCCGGACACTGCTGTCAGGCAAGCCAACCGAGTTACATAATCAAAATCTCGTTTTTAATACTTTTGAAATCTAGGATTTTTCCTTCAAGTTTAGAAATTTTAAATAATATAGTCTCAATCAAATTTAAATGATAAGCAGTTAATACAATACTTCAAACCATCCCAGAATCCGGTGTCACAAGTGCATGAGCATCTACTGATAAGGAAATAAAATACAACATCCGTCCGGAATACAATGGACAGGAAATAAATACAATGTACTGAAGAGGGATATACTAGCTGCGGGCCGCCTCGAATAATGCAACTCACCTAGCCCCCAAATCATCCGCGCTGCTACACCCAGTGGGCTGCTAGAAATAGATATACCTATGCAACAAAAATGCACAGAAGTGTAGTATGAGTACGTAAATAACGTGTACTCAATGAGTATCCCGCCTAATCTCGAAGAAGTAGAGACGAGATGGTCAACTTCGACACTTACTAGAGGTCAATTGACAATATACTAAAAATGTGAGGAAATCATGGATTTATGTGGCGGTTCTAATTCACGAAGCGAGAAGACAGGTAAACATCTTTAACAAATAATCAAGGATTTTCAAGGTTTACTTTTTATTATCTTATCAATTTGTATCAAGCCATGAAGGGCAATTTCACATTTAAAGTTCTCGGGCAACAATATAATATGCGCAAATCATGCCTAGGCGCTGGCCCGCTCCAACAGAAATAAATTGTGCACTGCCGAGGGTCGACGGCGCGCCTATAGATGCATCTATTTAATCTGCCGAGGCGTTCGGCCCATTCCATAATTAAACACATATCCTGCTCGCGAATCATGCATGCGACGCAGGTACACATAGAGATACATGCTCAATCAGTCAATTAAGAACTTATCGGGGAATATTATCCAAATAAAACCAATTCTCCTTTAACAAATTTTAAGAAATGATGTTTAATCTCTTTTAGAAATTCATTTACTAATCCAAGGTGATTTAAGCAATTCAAGCTATCAATGGGTTCATGAGTAATCCAAGTATAACATGCTTTTGGGTCCTAACTACCCGGGTAATAGCATAATAGTACGCTACGCACGGACTCTCGTCACCTCGTGCGTACGTAGCCCCCGCAATTTGGAGCACATAATCAATTATTTTACCTATGGGGACAATTCCCTCTTACAAGGTTAGAAAGGAGACTCACCTCGCTCCGAAGACTCTTAACCGGCATTCAACATTCCTCCGAAGACTTGCACCAACGCACAATCTCCAAAACTAGCCAATGATTATACAAATCCATTAATATATGCTCAATTAAGCTTTGCAACCCAATTGTAACAATTCCTAACCCCGAATGAAAAGTTGACAAAAATGCCCTTGGGCCCACGTGCCCGGAATCCGAAATTTTTGGAAGATAAAGATTACCCATGACCTTATCAACTCAAATATACAATTTACTCCTAATTCCATGCTCAATTTCGTGGCTAATTTCCAAGAATATAATTTCCTAGGTTTTCCACCAAAACCTCAATTTTTATACTAATTTTCATGCCCAAATCCATACATAATTGATGTATTCAACTCAAAATAGGTGGGGATAACTTACCTTAACATTGATAACGAAAATCCCCTCTTGAAGCTCCCCAAAAATCGCCCAAGCCTTGAAGAAATGAGAGAAATGAACTTCAACCCCGATTTTAAAACAAACTTTCTGCCTCCAGGTACTTTCGCTTCTGCGGAATTATTTCCGCTTATGCGGTCAAAGTGCCGCTTCTGCGGCTCCTTCCCAAGCCGCCCAGCTTCCGCTTCTGCGCTCTCTTTTCCGCAGGTGCGGTCCCGCATCTACGGCTCCCTGACCGCATCTGCGGCTCCCTGACCGCATCTGCGGTTCTCACAAAAATCCGCATCTGCGGTCTTCCTGGCCGCTTCTGCGGCTCCGCACCTGTGGCCAAAACTTTGCAGGTGCGGAAATACCAGATACCAGCTGCTTCAGTTTTTCTTCAACTCTAAAAATCGATCCGTTAACCACCCGGAATCCACCCGAGGCCCCCGGGACCCCAACTAATCATACCAACCAATCCCAAAACACATTACGGACTTTCTCGAGGCCTCAAATCACATCAAACAACGCTAAAATCATGAATCAACCCCCAATCCAAGCTTTATGAACTTTAGAACTTCCAACTTCTACTTTCGATGCTTAAACCTATCAAATCACGTCCGATTGACCTCAAATTTTGCACACAAGTCATATTTGACCTTACGGACCTACTCCAACTTTCGGAACCGGATTTCGACCCCGATATCAAAAAGTCCACTTCCGGTCAAACTTCTCAAAAACCTTCAAATTTTCGTCTTTAGCCAAATGACTCCAAAATGACCTACGGACCTCCGAATTCACTTCCGATCGCGCTCCCAACTACCGAATCACCATACGGAGCTATTCCCAGACCCGGAGTCGCAAACGGACATCGATAACAATGAAATGCACTTCAAGCCAAACTTAAGAAATTCCTTCTAAAATGCTAACTTCCACAATAGGCGGCAAAATACTCCGGGGTTATCCAAAACCCGAACCGGGCATACTCCCAAGTATGAAATCATCATACGGACCTGCTGGAACCTTCAGATCCTGATTCCGAGGTCATTTACTAAAAATTTCAATCTTAGTTCATTCTTTCAACTTTAAGTTCCTGAAACAAGAATTCTCTTTCCAAATCAACTCCGGATCTCCCGAAACTCAATTCCGACTGCACGTGCAAGTCATAATACCTGAAATGAAGCTGCTCATGGCCTCAAACCGCTGAACGAGGCGCTAGGGCTCAAAACGACCGGTCGGGTCGTTACAAAACTAAATCGGAATACCTCGATTTATGTTTTTAGAAATGCCGGAAATTTGAAATTTTGAGCCCGAAACAAGAAAAGAACAACAATCGAAGGCTTGGGTTGTATGCGGGACCTACACTCTTCACTTTTTGTGAGACGGGTGGGGCCCAATCGAATTTTTTTTTAATCGGGTGGGGGGACCGCTGGAAAGGGAGTGGGGTTTTTTTTTTAATTAGAAACCAGTGGGTTTCTGTCGTGGGGAAGACGATGACTTCATAATTTAATACGAAAATGCAGTATAATACTACGTTTTCCTAAAATGCAGTATTATACTACGTTTTCCTTTAACGGCTAACTTTCCGTTAAACTAAAACGCAGTATAATACTGCATTTTAGTTAGAAAGGTAACTTTTTTTTTAGCTGTATAAAGGTATTTTGAGTCCAAAATACCATTATTTAGGTTTCAGACTCGAGTTTTGAGGGCCTTTAGTCCCGTGTTTTTTACTCTTCACATTGAAGAGATTTTCCGCGTAAATCTTGGTGTCTCGTATGTTTAATTATTTTACCTTGCCATATTCTTGTTGGTTGATATACTTGCTGGCCATATACGTTTGTGTTTGAATTTGTTTATCTTCTCTTAGATCAAATAGATTGGGGAAGTTAGACTTGAGTATTATTTCACTGCTACCTTATCGAGCAAATTGCCTGTGCTTGTTTCTCCCAACAAACTTTGAGTACAAAATGACTTCTAACGTCAATGAACTTATATATAATATAAATTTCACTATTGATTAAGAAGACTTGAGAAGTCATGAAATTATATTATAATCTTGATTCGTATTTGATTCTTCTTTCTAATGGTGGCCGTCCAAGTTGTCTTTTAGCAATTATTTCAACTCAAGTATAATTTTGAATCCCAGAGCTTACTCAACTTTTAATAACTTTTATTAGCAATTATTTCAACTTCTCACATACCACTCCAACTTATTCGTGGTTTGCTGAACTTTAAGCTGCCAAAAGGTAAGATTATAACATTATGTTGAAGGTCTCTTATTTTCTTCCTTTCTAGTTTGCTTTCTTCTATTGGAAATTAATCTGAGATTTTCATTTTTCCTTGTGAATCATAGATAGCAAGAAAGAATTATTTTTGGTTTTATTGGTCTAAATTTCGTTTGAGCAGCAGCCAAATTCATGTTGAATTTATTTCTTGCTTCTTCTTTTTCTTCACACTGTTCTATCTCTCCATTGGCTTCTGTTTTCTTCTTTCAAGATGAACAATCAGTTGTTTTCAAGGTAAACTTTTTCAAACAGTTTTTAATAATTTATTTGTACCCCAATCCAATCCACTTTTTTGCTTGAGATATATATCTGGCTGTATATGCAGTAAATTGCACTTTCTTCAGTTTATCATATGTATTTTGTTTCTATTTCTTGCTCTTCTTTTCTCCTGATAAACCTTTATGCGTTTTTATACAGATCTTGAAAAATTAAAAGGAAGGGAAAGAAAAGCTATTTTGGCACTTGACTAGTGAAAATTATAATCATGGAAGCAGACAACTCATTATCATTGGTATGTCATATTATATGTTCACATATTAAAGCTAATATTGACTTCGATGTTTATCCAAATAATCCTTAAGATACTATAATGTTACTCAAAGTTTTTAAGAGTTGTTGTCCAAAAGTTCATAATATGAAATGGCATATATAAATCATATAAGCATCCATTTGAAAATATTATTTTTGATAACTAGACTCTAGAAAATAATCACTTTCCTAAAACATATATGATTTAGAAGCCGTTTGGTGTGGTAGAGCGTGCCCTTGATAACTGCTTCGTTGTGCCTGGGCTGTTAGGACTCTTAGTCACATGAATAGTTTAATATGCTCAACAAGTTCAAAGTGCTAAAAAGTACATTTAAATGTTGAAACGAATTTTATAAATAAGTTGTTATGTGTTTGGAAATAAATACTAAAGCTGATAGTTAGCATTTCATACGTTTGGAGAAAAAGGCTGATAATTAGCATTTCATGTGTTTTGGGAAAAATGCCGATAAACACAATTTCTATTAGGCCCCCCATTTGTTTTTCTCTTTAAAGTTTAAGATGTATGAATCTGAATATATATCTGGATATTAAGATGTGTATTAAGATTAATACTTTTGAATCTATATATACATTTGAATATTAAGATTTTGTATTAATTAAGATCTGAATACTAAATAATTATGATTATTTATTTTCTTAACATTTAAATGTATAAAATTTCTCATTATTGAAATTTAATAAATTAAAAAATTCAAATTAAAAACTAACTAATCTTAAAACTGTATCAAAAAAATATTAGAAAAATATAATTTATATCGTGGTTGTGTTGATGATAGCTAATAGTGATGGTTATGAGTGCTGAGTAGCAATTGTGGTTGGTGATAGTGGCGGCGGTTGGTGATAATGGTTTTGGGTTGTGTTGGTGCCGACAATAGTAGTTAATGGCAGTGGTTGATGGATGTAGTTGGTGGTGGCGGCGATTGATACCTGTGGTTGGCGAAATATAATGGTAACATCATGGTGGTAATTGTGGTAAAAGTGATTGTCGCGGATGATTGTAAAGGCAAGTGGTGGTGACAACTAATGGTGGTGCTAGTTAAATAGTTAATCGTGATAGTTGTGGTTGAAGATGCTGGTTGTGAATATCGGTGATGGGAGTTGGTAATGGTAGGTGGTAGTAGCGTTGAAAATGGATAAAGTAGTGGTGAAATGGCTTCTTTATACAAATCTTTAAATTGATAACATCTTAATGATATTAAAATTTTGTTATATATGTTAATCATTCAAATCAATTCAGATCCATTAAGTTGTTGTAAAAGAAAAATAACAAATGCATTTAATGGTTGATATTATTGAATGATTTAAATTCAAACCTAAAAAATAAACACAAATAATGATTGAGATTTGAATGATTCAGACCTTAGAGATAAATTAGACTTTATCTTTGTTTACACTAAAAAGGAGCTAATTATGACATCATTTTTAGTTCTAAATTGACTAAAATACAATACAACAACAACTACTACGTCTCAATCACATGAAACAAATTGTGCTTGCTATATATGAATCTTCAGTTTTCCATTTAAGCTCAACTCTAATCGTTATCATACCTAATAAAAATAATAAAAAAATAAGTTGAAGATATATAATAATAATAATAATAATAATAATAATAATAATAATAATAATAATAATTAAAAAAATTCTCTACCAACACTAAATCCTACTTCCAACCGGTAGTTATCACCTATATGGACTTATTTCTTTTATTGTGCTCTATTTTTAGCTAAGTTTGTATCAATCCCAAGAAATTGTAGATCTTTTAAGGCAACTTCTTCTTATGTGATTTTAGGTCTACCTCGTCCCATTTTAATACCTTCACTCACTATAGTTTCACACATACAAGCTGGTGCATCTGTAGGTCGGTGCAAGACATGATCAAACCATGCATCTCAAGGGTCCTTCTCTCATTTTATCTTCAATGCATGCTACTTGCACCTTTTGGCAAACACGATCACTTTTAATCTTATCTAATCTTGTATAACTGTACATCCATCTTAGCATTTGCATCTCTGGAATACTCATCTTGTGGATATGTCGGATTTTTGGCAGGTGTCATTTGCTGAACTTCTCGACGACATTGTCTGTCTTCTGGATTTCATAAGGAGGTTAAAGAATGAAAAAGATCAAACTGCTCTTGACAAGAATCAAATTGAAAAGCTGAAATTGCAGCTGAAATCAATGTGGACATCTATCCAGCTTTCTTATTCCAATTTGGATGGTTTAAGTGCCGGGATGTCAAATGAAACACAACATCTTGAAGATCTGCTTAAGTCAATTTTTATGGGAATAGATATGACATGTTGGTTAAATACGACATGGATCAGGTCGTTCCTCGCCTCCTGGAAAATATAAGAAGTTGTATTAGCTCACAGCATCATCCCAAATCAAGTGTCACCATGACTGTGGAGCAATTGGTTGAACCTTGGGATGCCCTCCTCGCGAAATTACGTGGGATAGTTGCCTATCCTGAGCTCTGCTCTTCTTTTTTGCCTCAATATGAAGTTCTTCAGAATCTACGAAACAATATAAGGGATTTCCTTGGTTGAAATTAAATGGTTGCATTGAGCACAAGATAGTTGAATATGTCTTACCTCAGATTCAACTTATGGCTGAAAGAGTAGGATACTTCAATTTGGAGTTTCTTAATACACTTGGTCCCTCTCCAGTCATGCTAGCTCATCTGCTTGTGAAGATTATTCCTGTTGCATTGGAGTTTATGCACGTATGTTCTGCAGATTTGAAAGCTTCAAAATCAGCAGAAGTTGGACGCTTCATTAAGCAGCTCCTAGAAGCCTCTCCGGATCTTCTTCGAGAATATCTGATTCATTTGCAAGAGCACATGGTAAATGTTATTACCGCTAGCACTTCAGCTCGAAACCTTCATGTCATGATAGAGTTCCTCTTGATTATTCTTATTGATATGCCTAAGGACATTATTCATCATGACAAATTATTTGATCTTATCGCACGTGTCGGAGCACTTACTAGGGAGGTAGCATCTCTTGTTCTCAACTTAGAAGAAAAATCAAGAAATGAAGCGAATACCAATGAAAGTAACATTACAACTCTGGATTTGCAAGAAAATATTGAACTCCTAAAGGAAGATCTCAAACGTTTTTACTTGAAAGTTCCAAGCTTATCTCAACTCTGCTTCCCCATGAGTGACGGACCACTCTTCATGAATCTTCTACTCATAAACCTAAATGATTTGCTCAATTCTAATTCTTATTCAGTTGCTTTGATAAAGGAAGAAATTGCACTGGTGAAAGAATACCTAGAATTGATAAGATCTTTCTTTGTGAATGTTGAGCAAGAATTGTATAAAGATCACTGGATACATGCTTTAAATGTAGCATATGAGGCGGAACATGCTATTAATTCAATTCTTGTAAGAGATCATGGTCTCTTGCATCTTATCTTCTTACTTCCTGATATTATAGAAAAGATCAAGATTATCAAAGAAGAGGTATTTAATTTATCGAAGAAGATACCCAAGAACATGAGCCACATTGTTGTAAACTCCCCCAACAAGCCAGTGGTAAGAAATTCAGCAATAGCCAATCAAGTAATTGTAGGTTTTGAGGAGGAGAGAGACTGGATAATTAGGAAGCTTATCAGCGGACCAGCTGAGATAGATGTCATTTCAATCATTGGAATGGCGGGGCTGGGAAAAACTACTTTGGCATATAGAGTATATAATGATGAGTCTGTTGTTAGTCATTTCGATATTCTTGCATGGTGCACCGTTGACCAAGAACATCATGAGAGGAAGTTATTACAGAAAATTGTTAATCAAGTTACTGGTTCGAATGAGAAGTTCAATGAGGATATTGATGTTGCTGATGAGCTACGAAGAAAACTTTATGGGAGGAGGTACCTTATTGTTTTGACGTATGGGATACTGCAACATGGGATGAGTTAACACGACCTTTTCCTGAAGTTAAAAAAGGAAGTAGAATTATTTTAACCAGTTGAAAAAAGGAAGTGGCTTTGAACGGAAAACACCATTGTGAGCCTCTTTATCTTCGTTTGCTCACACTAGATGAAAGTTGGGAGTTATTAGAGAAGATGATTTTTGGAGAAGAAAGTTGCCCCGATGAACTATTGGGTGTTGGAAAAGAAATAGCCCGGAAATGTCAAGGGCTTCCTTTGGTGGCTGATCTTATCGCTAGAGTCATTGCAACGAAGGAAAAGAAAAAGTCTTTGTGGCTTGAAGTTCTAAAGAATTTGAATTCCTTCATTCTTGAAAATGAACTGGAGGTGATGAAAATTATACAATTAAGTTATGACCATTTACCTGACCACGTAAAGCCGTGCTTGCTTTACCT
Organism: Nicotiana attenuata; assembly: GCF_001879085.1. NCBI lineage: Eukaryota > Viridiplantae > Streptophyta > Magnoliopsida > Solanales > Solanaceae > Nicotiana > Nicotiana attenuata. The sequence goes on from NW_017673698.1 coordinate 18,729, forward strand.
GGGAAGTTATCCAAAGGACGAACAAATTGAAGTGTCTAGGTTACAAGATCTATGGACTGCAGAAGGACTTGTACAACATACTGAGATGAAGAGTGTGGAAGAAAAAATTAATGTTTATTTGGATGCTTTGATTTCGAGTAGCTTGGTAATGGTAATGAAAAGTGAATAAAGGACAACTTGCAAAATTCATGATCTTGTGCATGACTTTTGTCAGGTAAAGCCACAAAGGAAAGGTTCTTTCACTCGATAGGTTCAAGTGCTCTATCTTGTGCTTCAGATGATCTGATGCCACGTCGAATATCCGTCTCTTTCCATTATAGTCTCCTTGAACAAAATCATACAGAAAAGAAAAAGGTTTCCGGTAAATACCTCCTTTCTTTGAAGGCTGATCATACAGATTGGCCACCCTTTGGTTTATTGGTGGATAAAACAGCTGTACTAGTTCACTTAAGAGACTTGAGGCTTCTTAGAGTATTAGACATCGCTCAAGTTTTTGTGGAAGATTCTTTGCTGAATGAGATAGGCTTGCTAGTTCATTTGCGGTACTTACACATTGGGATGAATGTTAAAGCTCTCCCGTCATCATTGTCAAACCTCTGGAATCTGGAAACTCTGGTGGTGCATAACAGTAGATCAACCATGGTACTACTACCTGTAATTTGGAATCTTGCAAAGTTGCGACATATTAGTATCTATTATTGTTCGTTCTTTGATTTGGATACAGATGAACAAATACTTTTAGTAGAGGACTCAAACTCAAAGTTAGAAAACCTGAGAATATTAGAGCAGCTCAAGATTTCCTATTCGAAAGACACAGAGGATATTTTTAAAAGGTTTCCTAATGTTCACAAGCTTGACTGTGAAATTGTAGAATCATGGAATTCTTCAGCAAAGTGCAATTGGTTTCCACAATTGGATGTCCTTAATCAACTTGAAGAAATCAATGCAAGGCATCGTCGTTTAGATTCTCAATTTCCAAAAGCCACTAAGGATTTTTGCTTCCCTTCAAGTTTGAAACGGTTGACACTGGAAGAGTTTTATCTGTCATCTGATTCACTGTCAAAAATCGCGATACTGCCTAACCTTCAAAAACTGACTCTGAACCGCACAATGATTCAGGAAGAAGAATGGAACGTCGTAGAAGAAGAAGACACGTTCAAGAATCTCAAATACTTGGAGTTGTATATGGTGCGTCTTTCCAAATGGCATGTTGGAGAGGAATCCTTTCCCGTGCTTGAGCAGTTAATCCTGGCGGAATGTAATAGGCTTGAAGAGATCCCGTCCAGCTTTGGGGATATTACTTCATTAAGTCGTATCAAACTGGTCAGGAGCCCTCAACTTTTATATTCCGCTCTAGAGATTAAGCAATATGTTGCAGATATGATGGGAGAGGACAAGCTTCAGGTCCTTTCCCAGAGTTATCGATGAATAATCTGCGAGTATAAACTACTTTATTAACTTCAGTTTTGTTTCTTTCTCCAACTACTTTGACCATTTATAATCTTCTTTGTAGAGCGCAAATAAAAACCTGGGGATACAACTTCATTTTGGGCCAACACATCAGTATTAGAGGCTAAAGACAGATTCTCCAGACATTTATGCAATCTTCCAGTTGATTTCCTCCTCTCTTTTATTCTAATATGTCGAATAAGAATAACTAAATACCAATTGCTAACACAGGACATTTGTTCAATTTCCAATTTTTCTGTTTTATGTCTATATGAATGACTATATAATATGTTCATCCCAACAAGTTATTGCATCTGAGAATATCTGAACTGAATGTTAGACTTTTGTCAAAATATCTGGATGTTGGAAATCCCCCATTGCAAAACCAAGTATCATCACTTTTTCGATTCAGTTTCTTTGCTTCTTTCTCGTAAAATTAACGCGCTGATCTTTGATTCATTTTTTATTTGCTTATTGCTTAATGTAGTCTTTGTAAAAGTAAACGTTTGCAAATTATTCTATGGTTTGCTTGCAGTAAAATTCGTTTGTAGTTCTGAAACTTGTCAAATTCCTCTGGTTACAATAAGAAATACTTCCTCCGGTCCATAATAAGTGATATTTTGGCCTTTCTTTTGTGGTCCAAAATAAGTGATTTTTTCAGATTTCAAGAATAAATTAATTATTTTTTTCCTACATTGCCCTTGGAGTAAATAATGTTGGAGTATGTGTTAGGAGTATTTATGTGAAGAGATAGTAAAGGTTAATATGGTCAATCTCATTGCTAATTAATGTTAAAAGGTGAAATTTCTTAATATGTGTGAAAACAACCAAAAAAATCACTTATTTTGGACCAGAGGGAGTAGTGATTTTAAACATGTTCAAGTGCTTGGATGAAAACCAGTGGAGTTGGGAGCTAGCACAGAATTCAATGCAAACACGACTTCCTACTTGACTCTTAGACTTTAAATTTAAGTACAACAATAACTACACCTCAGTGCTAACTAAGTTGAGGTAGGCGATATAAATCCTCACCTTTTTATTTAAGCTCAATTCATATCGTTGTCATTAGCAAAATAAAGTAAAAGTGAAAAGGCAGTATGAAATAAATTTAGCACTTTGTTTAGTCAATACTAGCAGCTGAGGACAATGTCCTCTTTGCTTTCTTCTTGCTCTTTGGATGAGAAGTGTTCTTTTAGCTTTCTAATTTTTAACTTTTTTTCTTTTTAAAAAATAAGTTGAAGTGAATATGGACAGGGTAATATGTTAATGTAAAGAATGAATTTTGAAAATTTTCGAAAGACTCTGTGCATCCTTGCACGGCTCAGGCTCCGCTCATTCTTCGATCCCCGCTTCTCTCTTCCCCGTCTCCCCATTCCTATCATCCAAAAAAAGCATATGGAGTATAGGCATCAGTTTTTGGTACCGACATGCAAAGGTTCGGATCCTTTTACTCCAAATTATCAATACCCGATCAAATCTGTCAAGAACAAGCTGACGACTATAAGAGAAGCGGCTGATTGCAGTCCCTGAGCTCACAAGCCAAAATTTTGACTTGAACCTACCTTTGCTAAGACAAAAGAGGAAATAATGTGTTTCTTTTCTTTTCTCTTCCATTTTCTATTTTACAAGAAGGGAGAGGAAGGGGGTTTTTACAAATACAAATAATTTCTTCCTCCCTATGATGAGTTTCCATTAGTATATATATGAATAGCGTGCTCCAGTTTGAGTCCATTTAAATTGTCACAGATTAATATTTTAATTACTTATTCTTAATCTTTTTTGTATTTGTCTTTAAAAGCCTACTGCATGCAGAGGAAGGAAATGTAGTGGCCTTTGATGGCGAGTCAGACAGCATTAATGATATGCTAATATTGTCGAAATGCAACCATTTCATGTATAATTTAAACGCATATATAGAGCTTTCGTAGCGGAATACTAATACTAATATACCTTCAATCATAATTGTTCAAGTATTGCAGGGAATCTCCTTTGATCGAGCTTGTAGACAAAACCATAAGAGCCTTCTAGACTATGTTTATAAAAAAAGAGGACAGACTAATAGAGCCACAAGCGTTTATATAGGTAGACTAGGACTGTTAGGGAAATATTTTAACTTAGGAATTTTTTCATAAAATACGGTTACTCTAGGGACTCATAATAAATAGTTTTCATCTATTTCAAGATATGAATAACTAAAATAAAATCCGATATATTTAGTTGGGAGACAAGGTAAATAATTAATTACCTAATTAATATATGGGCCACATTAAAAGTCTATAAAACAGGCGGTAAATTTCTAACATTCCCGCCGTCCTAATAAGGCCTATGGAGTATAGGCATCAATCTTTGGTACCGGCATGCAAAAGTTTGAATCCTTTGACTCCAGATTATGAATACTCGAACAAATCTGTCGAGCTGGTGACTACAAATGAAGCAACTAATTGCAATCCCTGAGCCCACAAGCCAAATTTTGACTTGAACCTATTTTTGCTAAGAGAAGGGAGAGGAAATAATGTGTTTCTTTTCTTTTCTCTCCCATTTTCTATTTTACAAGACAATAAGGGAGAGGAAAAGGGTTTTTACAAATACAAACAATTTCTTCCTCCCTATGTTGAGTTTAATTTCCTTTAGTATGAATAGCTTGTTCCAGTTTGAGTCCTTTTAAATTGTCACTGATTAATATTTCAATTACTTATTCTTAATCTTTTTTATATTTTTCTTTAAAAGCCTACTGCATGTAGAAGAAGAAAATGTAGTGGGCTTTGATGGTGAGACAGACACCATCTTTGGTCATCCCAAGGACATGCTATATTGCGGAAATGAACCAATTTATGTAGAATTTAAACACATACATAGAGCTTAAGCAACGTAATATGAATTGGAACATATCTTTAGTCATGGTTGTTTAAGTGTTGTAGAGAATCGCCTTTGATCGAGCTTATAGCCAAAACCCTATGAGCTTTCTACCCTATGTCTATCACAATAAGATGCCATATTGATGTTGTCACAAGGGGTTATATTGGTAGGCTAGGGACTCTTAGGTAAATATCTTTAACCCTAGGGATTTCTCCATAAAATATGATTGCTCTAGGGACTCATAATAAATAGTTTTCTTCCATCAGAAAAACTTCTAGATATGCATAACGAAATATTGTTTCATATATTATTTACTTAGTAGACAAGGCATATAATTAATTACCTAATATGTGAGCCACAACAAAAGTCTTTAAAATAGACACTAAATTTCTAATATTTTACCACTTGGTGCACATATTGAAATTAAATAATAGTTTATGAGGGAATAATATGGCCATGACTTTATTCACTCAACTAACCATTATGTATTATCAGTTTAACTAGAACATATCGTGTAACGACCCGAACAGCCGTTATGAGAATTAACATTTCGTTTGGTGGTTTAAGGTCTCGAGCAACTTCGTATTATGTATTATGACTTGCGTATATGGTCGAGTTCGGTTTTCGGATGATTCAGGATTGATTTGGAAAAGCAATTATTGTTTTAGATGATTAAGTGAAAAGAGTTGACTGGAGTTTGACTTTTGTGTAGACGATTCCAGAATGGTATTTTGATGATTCCAATAGTTTCGTATGGTGATTTTGGACTTGGGCATATGCCCGAATTTGCATTTGAATATTTCTAGAAGGTTTTGACACTATTTGGTGAAAGTTGGCAATTTGAAGGTTTGGAAAGTTCATAGGTTTGACCGTGAGTTGAATTCGATGGTCTCGGATTCGGATATTATTATTCTGAGAGTTGGATTATGTTTACTATGTCATTTGAAACTTGTATACAAAATTTGAGTTCATTCCGGATTGGTTAGGTTTAAATCGGACGCTTGGTTCGAAGTTTGAAGTTTGCATGTTTATAGTTTCCTCTCTAGCATGAGCACCTGGTTCCGGCCTTCTATCCTTCTGATAGTTGTGCCCAATCACAAGAGTTGCAAAATTCCGGTGACCAGTTATACCACATGTTAGATAATGAATGTAGACATAATCTGAATGTAGACATAATCTTATGTAATATACATAGCTAGCATAATTATAGGGATTCACAGCAGATTTATAGGATTTCCTTTTTGATTCTTTCCATAGTTAAGGCTCTATGTACTTGTATATATACTTGTTATTTCTTGAATACAACACAAGAGAGATTTCTCTATTGTCTCTATACTTTACATGGTATCAGAGCCAGACCCATCCCAATTTATTGTTACCGATGTTGGGCCCCCATTTATATTGTCCACGCTCCAGTTGCAGGCCTGGGCGTGAGGGGGGTGGCGATGTGGGTTATGGGTATCTTGGTCTCCTTATATGGGCTTGGGTAATCCTCACTTCATAAGCTAGCTTTTGGGGTTGAGTTAGGCCTAATGTCCATTCTTGTCACACAGTTCCTGTTCAAATATCCTACATTGGGATCCTCAACCATAATCAATTGAGGTAATGGTTTTATAACATTCATCTTAATTAGCATACTGTATGTTGAACAATTTAAATTCATCTCCTATAGTAGGAGCAACAGATTTCAGATTCATACATTTGGCCGCCATCTTGTTACTGGAAAACAAATTCGCACATATTTTGCCCTCTTTTTTAGCATGATCCAAATCTAGCTTTCTGTTTGTGCGTTGAATGTGCTGCACATCGTGCTCCTTATTCTCAGCGTCTGTTTTCTCCGCTAGCTTGGCATCCCCTTTTTCGATTGCAATTGGACTGGTGCGACCCAAATTAGAGTTGTTACCAGCAGAATTTGCACTATTTCTTCTTAGTAGGGCTATCAAATTCGATTTCCTCGCTGTCGAGTTCTATGTCATCTCCTTTGTTTCTGCATCATTCGATAGGTTCTGCGTCTTTTGGATTTGTGTAGGTGGCGGTACACTCTTCCTTGCTTCCAGATTCATTGCTATTTGTGGTGATTTCGTAGTAGCTTTCCCGGTAATGTAGTCATCCTGAGCTCCGATATCAGTACTTTTTTTTTGCATTCTTAGGTCTCCCCTCCCCATTTCAGGCCAAGGGGTAGGATACCCATCACGCTATAATGCGTCGAGAGAGAAAGTTAGAGAGCGAGAAAAACTTATCGGTATCAAGACAAGTTGAAGAGTTTAATGTTAAGAAATTATTCAAATGCAAGGTAACTCATGCGGTGATAATTGACCAATATCGTATAAGGGAACTCTAACTATTAACAACCGACTTAAGTAGAAAATATGGAGAATACATGCAATGCAGCTACTGTTGATAAATGTACTGTTCAAGAAAGGGTTAGCAAGATTCTTGACTAGCTTATATTCGAGGTTAAATTGATGCCCTAATTCACCATTATTTATTTAATATATCTACTAATTAGATTCGTAGAATTGTGAAGTGCCTTAGATTTTCAATTTACGTACCCATGAGAGAGAGAGGGAGAGAGATAGGGAGATTGCCATATACTCAAATGAACTGAATAGTGAAACTTCTTGGATACTCTTATTTTATAACTTGATGAAAAATATTATCAGCATTGTTGTTGCTCTAGAACAAAATCATTTTGATAGTTACTGTTGTTATTGTTTTATTGTTTTGTGTTGTTTTTTAAATTGGTGTTAGTAGTAGTAGTATTAGTAGAAGAAATTTATTAAACTAGGGAGAGAACTTGGTAGGAGGCTTTTTTCACAACTCATAAACTCTTGAATCTCTCTACATCATAGCTACCTATCCACAATAGAAAATATGTAGTAGCACCCCTATTGTCACGACCCTAAACCCAGACCCGGTAGTGATGGCGCCTCTCGTGAAGACAAGGCCAGCCGACACAAACCCCAAGTTTAATTGATAGATATAATGATTCATAATCAAGTCATTAATAATGATAATCCCAAAATAAAGTGAAATATATCAACTGCGGAAACAAAACACAGCTCGACAACGGGGTGTCACCAGTTATGAGCATCTAAAATCCGTCTAAGAGTATGAAAAAGACAACATAGTCTATTACGAAACTAGGACAACAAAATAAAAGTAGGAAGGAGAAGCACTGGGCTGCGAACGCCGAGCAGCTACCTAGTCAACTCCCAATAAGCCTGCTAGAAGCAAATCAACCCTCACTAGCGTGACCTGAGACTCCTAAATCTGCACACAGAGGTGCAGGGAGTAATGTGAGTACGCCAACTTAGTAAGTAATAAAAGTAAAGGCAGCTGAGCGATAAGAAAACACGTAAATACACAGCAAAACGCTACAGCGAGGCAGTATAAAACCAACAGGATGCAGTAAACAGTAAAAACTCATAAAAACTTCTTAATTCAGTAAAACCATTTTTAAAACATCTTTTTGCAGTTCAAACGAGTGAATGGAAACCATTATAAGATATAGAAAACAACAAACAGCCCCACAGGCAAAAATACCAATAGAACCAGCCCCTCGGGCTATCTCACAATCACTCGTATCAGCCCCTCGGGCAACAACATGGAACAACATCAGCCCCTCGGGCTATATCACATCACAAACTGGGTACCTGCACTCACTGAGGGTGTACAGACTCCAGGAGATGCCCCTTACAGCCCAAGCGCAATAATAAGCCATCTCGTGGCATAATCAACAGGCTCTCGGCCTCATATAAATCACAAGCCACCTCGTGGCATAATAAATCTGGCCCTCGGCCTCTCATATATCACAATCGGTACCACATGCTGCGGCGTGCAGCCCGATCCCCTAGTATCCTCACAACATAGGCCCTCGGCCTTAATTAGTCAGAATCTCACAGGCCACTCGGGCAACAGTAAAACATGATGCTCAGCCCAAAATAATATTTAAAATACCAAAAACTAGTAAAGATGGTTGAGTTGTGAAAAAAAAAACAGTAGAGTATAGCAAGACTGATTACAAATACTAAGTCAAAATAGTGAGGAATAGTAGTAAAAATCCTGGCACGAAGCCAAATATGGTATTCAACCCAAAACATGATAATAACAAGCCGTTTTCAATCAAATACGCAATTAAACAGTCATATGGGACGGACTAGGTCACAATCCCCAATAATGCACGACCCCACGCTCGTCACCTAGCATGTGCGTCACCTCAAAATAGCACAACGATGTGAATTTCGGGGTTTCTTACCCTCAGAATAACATTTACAATTATTACTTACCTCTATCCGGTCAAATCTCTAGCTCGCGATGTCTTTGCCCCTGGTCTCGGCCTCAACTCGCGTCGAATCTATCAAAAATCAGAATCACGACGTCAAAACACGCTAAGGGAATGAAGCCCATGCAAAAATAATGAAATTACGATACGAATCCCGAAATTAACCAACCCCGGCCCCCGGGTCCACATCTCGAAATCCGACAAAATTAACATCAATGGAACCCTTATCTTCCCACGAGTTCATGCATGTCAAATACTTCAAAATCCGACCATAGATGGCCCTTCAAATCCTTAATCAAAGACCTAAATTCCCAAGCCCTAGTTTCCTCCATATCTACCCAATTTTTCCACAAATTTCAAGTCTAATCCGTGAAATAATACCATAAGGACGAGTTTTATGATCCAAAACCTTACCTCAATGAAGTCTCCTTGAATTCCCTCTTCACAATCTCCCAAAAGCTCCAGCAAATGTGTTTAAAAATGGTGAAACCACTGAAAATCGCGAATGGAAAAATTATGTACATTCTGACCCAGGGATTCTGCACCTGCGGTCCTTTACTCGCTCCTGCGCAACCGCTTCTGCGGTCCCCACTTAAATCCCAAGCGCCGCTTCTGCAAAGCAAATCCCGCACCTGCGCTATCGCAGGTGCGCTTCCTCAACCACTTCTGCGGTTCCAGCTAATGCCTTCCTTGGCCGGATCTGCGGCTCTAGACTCGCTTCTGCGAGACCGCACCTGCGGTCCTCTAGCCGTAGGTGCGATTATGACAGAAATGGGAAAAAAACTTCAGCTGCCAAAACCCAATTCAAATCTTCCGCCAATCATCCGAAATCACCCCGAGGCCCCCGAGACCTCAACCAAAGGCACCAACAAGTCACATACTACTCTCCAGACATGTATCAATCTTCAAAACACCTCAAACAACATCGAATCAACCAAATCACATCGAATTCAAGCCTAAAGTTCCAAAATCTTCCGAAAAATGCTTTTGATAAAAAATTCTATCAAACCACGTCCGAATAACTTGAAATTTTGCACACACATCCCAAATGACACAACGGACCTACTGCAACTTCCGGAATTCCATTCAACCCCTATATCAAAATCTCACCTATCAACTGGAAAATGCCAAAATTCCAATTTCGCGAATTCAAGCCTAAATCTACTCCGAACCTCCAAAACACATTCCGATCACACTCCTAAGTCCCAAATCACCTCCCAAAGCTATCCGAATCATTGGAATTCACATCCGAGTCATATTTCACATAAGTCAATATCCCGTTGACTTTTCCAACTTAAGCTTCCTTAACAGAGACTAAGTGTCCCAAACCTTACCAAAATCTCTCCGAACCAGAGCCAACCAGCCCGATAACACATAATACAGCTGAACAAGATAATAAGAAGAAGAAATGGGGAAAACGGGGTGGTAACTCATGAAACGACCGGCCGGGTCGTTACATCTTCCCCTTCTTAAATAAACGTTCGTCCTCGAGCGAGTCAAGAAACATACCTGAAGCCTCGAATAGGTGAGGATATCTGCTCCGCATCTCCCGCTCGGTCTCCCAGGTAGCCTCCTCCACGGGCTGACCTCTCCACTGCACTTTCACTGAAGCTATATCCTTTGACCTCAACTTTCCAGCCTGTCACTCCAAAATAGCTACTGGCTCCACATCATAAGTCAAATCGTCATCTAACTGAACCGTGCTGAAATCCAAAACATGAGACGGATCCCCAACATACTTCCGGAGCATAGAAACATGAAATACTGGATGCACACTCGACAAGTTGGGTGGCAAAGCAAGCTCATAAGCCACCTCTCGAATCCTCCTAAGTACCTCAAAAGGCCCAATGAACCGAGGACTCAATTTACCTTTCCTCCCAAACCTCATAACACCCTTCATGGGTGAAACCTTCAAAAGAACCTTTTTACCAACCATGTAGGACACATCTCGAACCTTCCTGTCAGCATAGCTCTTTTGTCTCGACTGCGCGATACGAAGCCTCTCCTGAATCAGCTTCACCTTGTCTAAGGCATCCTGCACTAAGTCTGTACCCAATAGCCTAGCCTCACCCGGCTCAAACCAACCGATCGGAGATCTACACCGTCTCTCAGACAAGTCCTCATATGGAGCCATCTGAATACTCGACTGGTAACTGTTGTTATAAGCAAACTCTGCGAGCGGTAGAAACTGATCCCATGACCCTCCAAAATCAATGACACAAGTGCGCAACATGTCCTCCAATAACATCGAACTTCTTCAAGGTCCATGGGAGCCCGACTACAAAGTCCATGGTGATCCACTCCCACTTCCACTCTAGGATATCCATCCGCTGAAGAAAGCCACCCGGTCTCTGATGCTCATACTTCACTTGCTGACAATTGAGACATCGAGCTACAAACCCCACAATGTTCTTCTTCATTCTCCCCCACCAATAATGCTGTCTCTGATCCTGATACATCTTCGCGGCACCTGGATGAATGGAATACCACGAGCTATGGGCCTCCTCCAGAATCAACTCCCGAAGCCCATCCACATTGGGCACGCATATCCGGCCCTGCATCCTCAACACCCCATCATCACCAATGGTCACATCTCTGGCATCGTCGTGCTGAACTCTGTCCTTAAGGACAAGCAAGTGAGGATCATCATACTGGCACTCTCTGATACGATCGTATAAAGAAGAACGAGAAATCACACTAGCTAATACCCGACTGGGCTCTGAAATATCCAGTCTCACGAACCGATTGGCCAAGGCCTGAACATCAAATGCAAGAGGTCTCTCCCTAACAGGAATATATGCCAAACTCCCCATACTCATCGCCTTCCGGCTCAAAGCATCGGCCACCACATTGGCCTTCCCCGGATGATACAAGATAGTAATGTCATAATCCTTTAGCAGCTCCAACCATCTCCGCTACCTCAAATTGAGATCCTTCTGTTTGAACATATGCTGGAGGCTACGATGATCAGCAAATACCTCGCAAGACACACCATACGGATAATGCCTCCAAATCTTCAACGTATGAACAATGGCAGCCAACTCCAAATCGTGAATAGGGTAGTTCTTCTCATAGGGCTTCAACTGACGAGAAGCATAAACAATAACTCTACCCTCCTGCATTAATACACATCCAATACCCACTCTCGAAGCATCAAAATACACTATATATGAACCTGAAGCTGATGGCAACACCAATACTGGAGTTCTGGTCAGGGCAGTCTTGAGCCTCTGGAAGCTCTCCTCACACTCATCAGACCACTGAAATGGAGCACCCTTCTGAGTCAACTTGGTCAAGGGCAATGCAATAGATGAAAATCCCTGAACAAACTGGCGGTAATAACCCGCCAAACCAAGGAAACTGCGAATCTCTGTGGCTGAGGACGGCCTGGGCCAACTCTTAACCGCCTCTATCTTCTTCGGATCAACCTGAATACCCTCGCTGGACACCACGTGCCCCAAGAAAGCCACTGAACCGAGCCAAAACTTGCATTTGGAGAACTTTGCATAAAGCTTCTCCTCTCTCAATCTCTGCAACACCACTCTCAAATGCTCCGCGTGCTCCTCCTGACTACGTGAGCATAACAGAATATCATCAATGAAGACAATAAAAATGAGTCGAGATAAGGCCGGAACACGCTGTTCATCAAATGCATGAACACTGCTGGGGCATTGGTCAGCCAAAAAGGCATCACAAGGAACTCATAGTGACCATATCGGGTCCTGAAAGCTGTCTTGAGGATATCCGAGTCCCCGATCTTTAGCTGGTGATACCCTGAGCGAAGATCAATCTTGGAGAACACTCTCGCTCCCTGAAGCTGGTCGAACAAATCATCGATGAGGCAAAGGGTAATTGTTCTTGATTGTTACTTTGTTCAACTATCTGTAATCAATGCACATCCTCATCGTGCCATCCTTCTTCTTCACAAATAGAACAGGTGCACCCCAAGGTGACACACTAGGCCGGATAAACCCCTTATCAAGGAGTTCCTGAAGCTGCTCCTTTAACTCCTTCAACTCCGCTGGTGCCATACGATACGGTGGAATCGAAATGAGCTGAGTGCCCGGCACCAGATCAATACCAAAATTGATATCCCTGTCCGGTGGCATGCCCGGTAGGTCTGCAGGAAGCACATCTGGAAAATCCCTCACAACCGGAACAGAATCAATGTTGGGAGTCTCTGCACTGACATCCCTCACAAATGCTAAGTATGAAAGACAACCTTTCCCAACCATACGCTGGGCCTTCAAGAATGAGATTACCCTGCTGGGAACATAATCAGACAGACCTCGCCACTCAATCTGTGGCACACCCGACATAGCCAACGTCACTGTCTTGGCATGACAGTCCAGAATAGCCCGGCACGGAGATAACCAATCCATGACCAATATCACATCGAAGTCTACCATACATAATAATAGAAGATCCACTCGAGTCTCCAGACCCCCAATAGACACAACACACGACCGGTATACACGGTCTACCACAACAGCATCGCCCATCGGAGTAGAGATATGAACAGAAGAAACGAGAGACTCGTAGGGCGTATCCAAATAATGGGCAAAGTAAGATGACACATAAGAGAAAGAAGAACCAGGGTTAAATAACACAGAGGCATCTCTGCGGCAGACTGAGATAATACCTGTAATCACCGCATCTGAAGCAACCGCATCAGGCCTAGCTGGAAGTGCATAGAAACGGGCCTGACCACCACCGGATCGACCTCCCCCTCTTGGGCGACCCCTAGATGACACTCCTCCACCCCTAGCTGGCTAGGTGGATGGTGAAGTAACTAGTGCCGAAGCCGATAGCTGACCCCTCTGCTGAGATGAACTCCCAAGGTGACAAGGACATTGCCTCCATATATGTCCCAACTCTCCACACTCATAACAACTCCCTGGTGCCGGAGATGGGGACTGAAGAGGACCCCTAGCACCAGAATGGCTAGCAGACGCACCTGGCGTAGAAGAGTCTTGAACTGATGGAGCACGGGAGGGACCCTGGGATGGAAAGGCACTGAGTGAGGAATGACCCTGCTGAGGACCGTGAAAACCATGCCCGATGATGCCCCACGATAACCTGGGCGAGCTGACTGAGCATGCCTGAACGGGCGGCCTCTGCCGTGCTGAAACTGACCCCTCGAAGAAGCACCCCCAAAACTACCATGTCCTCGAGGCCTCTTGGCCTCCCTCTCCTCGCGCTCCTGGCGACGAACTGCCTCAATCTCACGAGCGATACCAACAACCTCCTCAAACGTAGCACCTGACACCCTCTCCCTAGTCATGAGAACCCGAAGCTGATATGTCAGGCCATCAACAAACCTCCTGATCCTCTCTCTCTCTCTCTCTCCGTTGCAACCAGCCAAATAGCATGACGAGCTAACTCTGAGAATCTCATCTCGTACTGTGTAACAGTCATATCCCCCTGTTGCAACTGTTCGAATTGCCTACGCAGCTCCTCCCTGCGGGACTGTGGAACATACTTCTCCAAAAAGAGAGCGGAGAACTGCTACCAAGTAAGAGGTGCCGCACCAGCAGGCCTACGCCTCTCATATGCCTCCCACCAAGTGAAGGCAGCTCCCGTAAACTGAAAAGTCGTGAATGCGACCCCGCTGGTCTCCAGAATACCCGCGGTGCGAAGAATCCTCTAACATCTATCCAAGAAACCCTGGGCATCCTCGTCCTCTGCACTACTGAAAGTAGGAGGCTGGAGTCTGCCAAACCTCTCCAATCTGCACTGCTCGTCCTCTAGCATAGCTGGAGCTACATAACCCTGAGTAGCTACCACCAGCTGGGCTAATGGTGCCTCCGGTGTCTGCAACCCCTGAACCACCTGATCGGGTATGCGGGCGGCGGGAGTTTGAGTGCCTCCCCCGGCCTGAGAAGTGGCTGCAGCAGTAGAAATTGCGACCGCCTGAGCAAGACTCGTACACACTGTCAAGATTTGGGCCAAGGTCTCCTGAAGACCTGGAATCACAATGGGCACAACTGGTGCCTGAGCTGGTGCTGCTGGAGCACCCACAACTGGGACCTCATCCTGAACTGGGGCGGCTGGTGGATCTGCAGGTGCTGCCCTAGCTGCAGTGGGGGCTACACCTCTGCCCCTACCACGGCCTCGACCACGTCCTCGGCCTCTAGTGGCCTCAGCTGGTGGTACTGGTGGTCATCCATCCTGTCCGGTCGCTCGTATTCTCACAATCTGTGAAAGAATAGAATAACAGAAGTTTAGTACTCAGATCAACAGATTCGCACGACAAGAATTTCAAGAATATAAAGTTTTCCTAAAGATTCTGCAGCCTCTCGAGGATATATACAGACATCTCCGTACCGATCTGCGAGACTCTACTAAACCTGCTCATGACTCGTGAGACCTATATAACTTAGGCTCTAATACCAACTTGTCACGATCCTAAACCCAGACCCGGTCGTGATGGCGCCTCTCGTGAAGACAAGGTCAGCCGACACAAACTCCAAGTTTAATTGACAGATATAATGATTCATAATCAAGTCATTAATAATGATAATCCCAAAACAAAGTGAAATATATCGACTGCGGAAACAAAACATAGCCCGACATCGGGGTGTCACCAGTTATGAGCATCTAAAATCCGTCTAAGAGTATGAAAAAGACGACGTAGTCTATTACGAAACTAGGACAACAAAATAAAAGTAGGAAGGAGAAGCACTGGGCTGCGAACGCCGAGCAGCTACCTAGTTAACTCCCAATAAGCCTGCTGGAAGCAAATCAACCCTCGCTAGCGTGACCTGAGACTCCTGAATCTGCACACAAAGCTGCAGGGAGTAATATGTGTATGCCAACTTAGTAAGTAATAAAAGTAAAGGCAGCTAAGCAATAAGAAAACACGTAAATACACAGCAAAACGCTACAGAGAGGCAGTGTAAAACCAGCAGGATGCAGTAAACAGTAAAAACTCATAAAAACTTTTTAATTCAATAAAACCATTTTTAAAACATCTTTTAGCAGTTCAAACGAGTGAATGGAAACAAGTATAAGATATAGAAAACAACAAACAGCCCCTCGGGCAAAAATACCAATAGAACCAGCCCCTCGGGCTATCTCACAGTGACTCGTATCAGCCCCACGTGCAACAACATGGAACAACATCAGCCCCTCAGGCTATATCACATTACAAACTGGGTACCTACACTCACTGGGGGTGTACAGACTCCGGGAGGGGCCCCTTACAGCCCAAGCGCAATAATAAGCCATCTCGTGGCATAATCAACAAACTCTCGGCCTCATATAAATCACAATCCACCTCGTGGCATAATAAATCTGGCCCTCGGCCTCTCATATATCACAATCGGTACCACATGCTGCAGCGTGCAGCCCGATCCCATAGTATCCTCACAACACATGCCCTCAGCCTTAATCAGTCAGAATCTCACAGGCCACTCGGGCAACAGTAAAACATGATACTCAGCCCAAAATAATATTTAAAATACCTAAAACGAGTAAAGATGGCTGAGTTGTGCAAAAAAATAGTAGAGTATAGCATGATTGATTACAAATACTAAGTCAAAATAGTGAGGAATAGTAGTAAAAATCCTGGCATTCATCCCAAATATGGCATTCAGCCCAAAACATGATAATAACAAGCAATTTTCAATCAAATATGCAATTAAACAGTCATATGGGACGGACTAGGTCACAATCCCCGACAGTGCACGACCCCACGCTCGTCATCTAGCGTGTGCGTCACCTCAAAATAGCACAACAATGTGAATTTCGGGGTTTCATACCCTCAGAACAATATTTACAATCATTTCTTACCTCTATCCGGTCAAATCTCTAGCTCGCGATGCCTTTGCCCCTCGTCTCGGCCTCAACTCGCGTCGCATCTATCAAAAATCAGAATCACGACGTCAAAATACGCTAAGGGAACGAAGCCCATGCAAAAATAATAAAATTACGATACGAATCCCGAAATTAACCAACCCCGGCCCCGGGTCCACGTCTCGAAATCCGATAAAATTAACATCAATGGAACCCTTATCTTCCCACGAGTTCATGCATGTCAAATACTTCAAAATCCAACCACAAATGGCCCTTCAAATCCTTAATCAAAGACCTAAATTCCCAAGCCCTAGTTTCCTCCATATCTACCCAATTTTTCAACAAATTTTAAGTCTAATCCGTGAAATAATACCATAAGGACGAGTTCTATGATCCAAAACCTTACCTCAATGAAGTCTCCTTGAATTCCCTCTTCAAAATCGCCCAAAGGCTCCAGAAAATGTGTTTAAAAATGGTGAAACCACTGAAAATCGCGAAGGAAAAATTATATACATTCTGAACCAGGGATTCCGCACCTGCGGTCCTTTACTCGCTCCTGCGCAACCGCTTCTGCGGTCCCAAGCGTCGCTTCTGCGGTCCCCACTTAAATTCCTAGCGCCGCATCTGCGAAGCAAATCCCACACCTGCGCTATCTCAGGTGCGCTTCCTCAACCACTTCTGAGGTTCCAGCTGATGCCTTCCTTGGCCGCATCTGCGGCTCCAAACTCGCTTCTGCGAGACCGCACCTGCGGTCCTCTAGCCGCAGGTGCGATTATGACAGCAATGGGAAAAAAACTTCAGTTGCCAAAACCCAATTCAAATCTTCCGCCAACCATCCGAAATCACCCCGAGGCCCCTGGGACCTCAACCAAAGGCACCAACAAGTCACATACTACTCTCTAGACTTATACCAATCTTCAAAACACCTCAAAAAACATCGAATCAACCAAATCACATCGAATTCAAGCCTAAAGTTCCAAAAACTTCCGAAAAATGCTTTTGTCAAAAAGTCTATCAAACCACGTCCGAATAACCTAAAAGTTTGCACACACATCCCAAATGACACAACAGGCCTTCTGCAACTTCTGGAATTTCATTCCGAGCCCTATATCAAAATCTCACCTATCAACCGGAAAACGCCAAAGTTCTAATTTTGCCAATTCAAGCCTAAATCTACTCCAGACCTCCAAAATACATTCCGATCACACTCCTAAGTCCCAAATCATCTTCCGAAGCTATCCGAATCATCGAAATTCACATCCGAGTCCTATTTCACATAAGTCAACATCCGGTTGACTTTTCCAACTTAAGCTTCCTTAAAAGAGACTAAGTGTCCCAAACTTTACCAAAGAAGCAGAAATGGGGAAAATGGGGCAGTAAAATCTTGAAACGACCGACCGGGTCGTTACACCTATTTATAATACTACAATCCAAATTTGACTAGAATCTACAAAACCTATTCCTACATGATTTTGGTTGTGAATCCTAATTAGACATAAATTAAATAAGTAAATACCAAATCCTAGACAACTTAGGAATACTAATTAATCTTGGTTTAATTTCCGACAGCCTCCCTTAAACCAAGATCTTCAACTTAGGAATACTAATTAATCTTGGTTTAATTTCCAACAGCCTCCCTTAAACCAAGATCTTCAAACTTGAGCATGCCATGAGTAATATCAAATCTTGTAGAAGTCAAATACCTTAGGCTCTTCACCAATTTCCTAAAATATGTAGCATGAATAAAATCACGAGTGCCATCTTTAGTCAACTTCATATCTTGAATATTGCTCATATATGATTTGTCTTTACTCTTGGTAAATCCCTTTAAAATATCATCAATATAATTTTCCTTTATTTTGAAATCATCTACTTCTCCGGTTGCCTTGTAGTTGTACTTGTACACTCATTCAACTCCAATTAAACATTCTGTAGGTTGTAGAGTGATGCCACCAATAGATATATCATATTGCTCCTTATGTAATCTCGAACAATGGCACAAAATTGATTGCATCATCAATATCTATAATCATGTGTTGTTGTGTTTCTGGATCCCATGCTATTTTTGACTCAATCTTGTGCAGATCATCAGAGACTTTCTCTTGATGAACCATATTGCTTTTTTTGTTAATAGGTTCATCTTCAATACTATCAAATAACTCTTTAGGTGAAACATCAACCTCTTTTGAACGGGAATCCCTTGCAACCAAATCGTCCTTTTTAACCGCCGGAGAAATTTTTGGCAGATCAATTTGAACATTATTTGACTTCTCGTTGCTTTCAATAGAATCTTTATCACAATATAAATTACATGTACCTTCTCTTATTTTCTCCTCTATTTATGATTTTTGGCCTTCTTGATTTATTTTCGTCATCTTTGATGTGTGTTCTTTTTCGTTTGGTTGATAATCCTTTTCTTGTGACGCCTCCTCCAATGTCTCATATTTTTGTTGATTCAGTGATCTCTCATATGTCACCAATTCACCTTCTAAATCATCAAGTCCGAGAGTGCCAAGATCTTTGGTAGCCTCAAGAATAACTTTCTTGTTGCTAAACATTAAACTTAAAGACTGCAATACTTTTTCAACCTTAGACCATTAACTATTTCTTCAATTCTTGTAAAATATTCTTTCACAGACTCTGTTGGTCTCATGTAAGCCAACTCAAATTGACTCCTAAATTCTTGCAGTTTCTCCTTCTTTATGCTAGCAGCTCTTCGATATGATTTCGCCAAGATTGTTCAAGCCTCCTTTGATGACTTTGCATGCAAATATTTTTTAGATACATGCAATTCGACCTTGATGGTGAGATAGTAGCGTGCCTTATAATCTAAATGTCTCTTCTTCTCCTATTGCATAGCTGCATCACCCGTCAACGTTGTGCCTTCTAGGGGTTCCTCAAATCCTTCATCGATGGTGGACCATAATCCAATATCCTTAAAAAAATTCTTCATCTGTTGATACCAAGTTTCAAAATTATTTTTGCCATCTAACACAAATGTCGGACAATTAGGTAATAGAGTATCCATATTTTATTTGGATCTCCTACCGGCTCTGACAAGACCTCACACAGGCTCTAATACCAATTTGAAGGATTGAAAATACTCCGAAGAACAATTTAGGCACAAGCAAAAAATTCAGCAAAAGCTATATAGAAGAAATTAAATTTATTAAACTAGGGAGAGAGAACTTGGTAGGAGGCTTTTTTCACAACTCATAAACTCTTGAATCTCTCTACATCATAGCTACCTCTCCACAATAGAAAACATGTAGTAGCACCCCTATTTATAAAATCCAAATTTGACTAGAATCTAGAAAACCTATTCCTACATGATTTTGGTTGTGAATCCTAATTAGACATAAATTAAACAAACTAGTAAATACCAGTGTTTTAAAAGGCGTTTTCGGGCGAGCCCTGGGGCGAGACGCACAGAAAATGCCCCGGAGCGATGGTGTGGGGCGAAAGTCTCAAGAGGCGTACGCCCGGGCATTCGGTGCGCATTTTTAGTGAGGCGTAAGCCCCAAAGATTTTTTCAAATTAAAACAAAATTTGTTGAATAAGTCCTTCATATAATACCCAAATTCTCAAAATTAAGCTTGGTAAAAATTTAAAAGTTAAGACCTTATTTTATAGATTGAATCCCCAATTCATGGTCTTTCCCAATTCTTTATCTTGTCCGCTAGTATGCTAATATCTCCCAAAAGCAACGAATATTCATTTTTTTTACAAATACAAAGAGGACTCCATTATCTTTCATAGCAGCAAGTTCAAAGTTCAAATTGCAGGTTAGTCATTTTTTTTGTTGCTTCATGTAGAAAACTTTGTTGTTTTCGACTCAAGTTACTTGAGCTTCTAAGTAGCGTATAATAGATTGTTATGACTAGTTTTTTGACAAGTTACTTGAGCTTTTTTTCACATATTTATATTTTTCTTTATTTTTTATGCAATTTTACCAGTTTATATATATATTTAGTGTAATTATATTATTTTATAAAATATTAAAAATTAAAGACCTATGGGGCTTACGCCCCGTGCCTCGGGGATTATGCCTCGCTGAGACATATATAAAACGTCTCGCCTTACGCCCACGCCTTTTAAAACACTGGTAAGTACCAAATACTAGACAACTTAGGAATACTAATTAATTTTAGTTTAATTTCCAACATTCAACAAAACCTTCAATCTGTGTTCTACGTAGTTTTAGATAGATCTTGATTATTCAGTTCATCTTGTATTCTTTTCCATATACGTAACATCTATTCAAATCATCGGACAATTGTTACCAATAATTTTGGTAAGTGTTAAATTTCAAGTCATTTAAGTTAAAACACTTGTGACTTGTGAGTTGATCAGTTCTCGTTGTACTTCCATAAACACCTATTATACTAATTAAGAAGTTACACTTGAAAAAAATTAGGAAATTACCAAAATAGTTTTCTCTACTCTTCAATTACAGATAAGGATGCCTTGCCTTAAAGGTAAGTATTAATTTATCTTCTTAATCCAAATCCACCTCAAATTTGAAAAATATGCAATATTATGTAAATATGGTAAATATAGCATAAATTTCATGAAAAAGCAAATATAATACTCATTAGATTTCTAACAATGACTATAATATACAGATCATGTAGATTCAAAAAAATCTATTACTTAGCATTTTTGCTTCGCATGCAACTATATATATATATATGATGAGTATATGAGTTTTATCATAGGAAGAAAAAAAAGATAAAGAAAATGGTAGAGAGTTTCAACTATAGTGATTTTGAGGATTGTTGTTCACCAATAGTTTCTGATGTTTCACCTGATCCAGTTCTTGAAGCCTACAGAGAGGCAAGGAGAGCTAAAAAATCCAAAGAGAAAGCTGATGAGGCAGATGATGCACAATCTAAGCTAACAAAATCAGTTGAAGAAAATTTTCAAATGGAGAATAAAGTACCTGTTATTATTAGCTCTGAAGAGGAAATCCCTTCGGAGCAAGTAACTGGACAATTTGAGCAAGAAAGGACAATTTAAGCTAACAATTTTATTTTCTTTTTCTTTTCAGGGCTAACGAAAGTTTAGAAGATTCTGCTAAAGGGGTTCAAGATGGTGAGACTTTAAATACTTAATCTAGTATTCCTAAAACTTGAATAGATCTATTTCTTAATTTTCTCATCTTAGATAGATTTTTTCTTGTGAAGAACAAAGATAGTTAATAATCAAGTATATTAAAACAATAAATCCGTAATTTAGTTTTTGTTATTTTAGGCTTAAGAATCTATACACAATAAGTTGCAATTTCTTTCAAAGAAAAATATGAACAAGACGCTTAGATAGCTTTGGTAAAAAAAAATTCTCTACTTAAACCCTAAAAAGTGAAATGAAAAGAAGACAATGTTTTCTTTTATTATTGTTGTTGGTGTATCTTCTGGCGATTTCAATAATTTGAGAATTGAAATGAAGGAAAACTAATTTTTTCTTTCCAGGAAGCATTCAAACAGCTACTGAGATTAATGATCAAGCTATTACGTCTCAACTCCAAACTTGTCGAATTGGTGGTGGAGATGCGGAGATACGGGATTAAATTAGTGCAAACACCTAATCAAGGCCAAGTAGAGATTCCTGTTGCTATCACAGTGAGATAATAAATGCATTTATTAATGATGATCTTTTGGGATGAAGGATGATTCAATGATGATCTTTAGTTAAGATTTGTGGGTCAATAAGGAAAAGGGTATACAGGATGATGGTAAATTGTTCGTTGAGATTATTTATTACAATGCATTTCTTACATATTATGAACAAATGGTGAATTTTATATTTTTATATATCAAACTTTTACCATGTTTGCACGTGTAGCATCATTACATTATTACTTTTATGCTTTTTCTTTTTATGCTCAAAACTATTCCCTCTATTAGTTTGTTTTATGCATTTACTAAATTAAGCTTAATATTTAGGGTTTGTTTGATAGGAAGGAAAGTGTTATTCGTGATAAGTCATTTTCTGGTGTTTCCAACGATGAAAGTCATTTTCTATGATAATATTTTCCATTAAAAGTAGGAAAATGACTTTCAGCAGAAATTATTTTCCTTAAAATTATCTTAACTTTTAACTTCGTCTACTTACTTCAACTAGCATTTGGACATTTTTAATACTCTCTAGTACTCGAAAGTTTGTAACGATCCGACCGATCTTTTGAGAATTAGCGTTCCGTTTGGCGGCTTAAGGTCTCGACCAACTTTGTATTATGTGTTGTGACTTGCGTGAGTTTTCGGATGATTCGGGGTCAATTTGGAAGAAGGATTCTTGTATTAGAAGCTTAAGTGGTAAGAGTTGACCGGAGTTTTGACTTTGAGAAAACAACTCTGAAATGGTGTTTTGAAGATTCCAATAGCTTTGTATCGTGATTTTGGACTTAGGCGTGCGTCCGGATTTGGATTTGGAGGTACATAGGGTAATTTGAAGCATTTCGACGTAAATTGGAAAGTTGAAGTTTTGGAAGGTTGAGAGGTTTGACTAAGAGTTGACTTTTGTTTAGGATCGGAGTACGATTCCGAGAGTTGAATTAGCTCCGTTACGTCATTTGGGACTTGCATGCAAAATTTAGCGTCGTTTCGGGTTGATTTGGTATGTTTCGGCACAAGTTTTGGAAGTTGGAAGAATTGAAAGTTCATAAGTTCGATTCTTGACGAGATTCATAGTTCAATGCGACTTGAGACCTCGAGCGGCTCCGTGTTAGGTTATGAAACTTGTTGGCATGTTTCGACGGGGTCGCGGGGGCTTCGTGTGTGTTTCGGATGGGCTACGGGCCACTTCTCCATGTTGTGGGACTGTTGTTTTACTGGTATCTGGTTTTCTTAATCGCGTTCGCGTAGTGTAATTTTGGAGGAAGGAACATTTTTTCTTCGCGTTCGCATGCTACTGCCCGCAATGGCGTACGTGTGCATTACCCTTCTTTCCCGTTTGCATACCGTTTTACGCGTTCGTGTAGCTCAGCTGTAACAGCTGGTGATTTCCTCTTCTCCTTTGCGATCGCATGTGACTTCACACGATCGCGTAGTTCAGCCCTTGGGCCACTAGAATTGCCCCTTTTCGCGATCGCGCATTTTTGTTCGCGATGCATAGCATTAATTTCAGACAATAGTCATTTTCTCTTTGCGATCGCAACTGAAATTTTGCGATCGCGATGCACAAGTACCTGGGCAGCAGAATATATTTTGTAAATCGAGGGTTTGGCCATTTTCATCATATCTTGACTTGTAGAGCTCGGTTTTGAGCTATTCTTCGTGGGTTTTTCAAGCAGATCGGTGGGGTAAGTGTTCTTCACCCGAAATTTATCATATTTCATGATTCTATCTTTATTTTTATCTTATAATTTGTGTTTGAGTTGAGGAAAATGGAAATTTTTGAAGAAATCTTTTAAAATGTAAAATGATGATTTGAGGGACGAATTGGTAATGGAATTTGATAATTTTGGTATGGTTGAACACGTATCGGAACGGATGTTCGGGTTTTATAAATTTTATCGGGTTCCGAGGTGCGGGCTTAGGGTT
This sequence comes from Nicotiana attenuata, assembly GCF_001879085.1. Taxonomy (NCBI): domain Eukaryota; kingdom Viridiplantae; phylum Streptophyta; class Magnoliopsida; order Solanales; family Solanaceae; genus Nicotiana; species Nicotiana attenuata. The sequence goes on from NW_017673698.1 coordinate 42,657, forward strand.
CGACTTTTGGATTGACTTTTTAATTTTAGTTAAATATTGAAGATTTATTATCCGAAATTGTTTCTTATGAGTTTCATTTATGATTTGAAGTTATTTTGGCTAGATTTGAGCCGTTCGGATGTTATTTCACTCGAGAAGTTCTGTCACGATCCGGAATCCCCACCGTCGGGAACGTGATAGCGCCTAAAATTTCACTTGCTAGACAAGCCAAGGTTAGAGATCATTAAGCCAATTCTTGAACTTTTCAGTGATTAACAACAATTAAGCCATAACAATTTGAAAGAGTGCGGAAATTCATGACAGACTCAACATATAATACTACCCAGAATCTGGAGTCACAATTCACGAACTTCAAAGATTTTTCTACACGTAAATGTTTGAAAGAAATACTAATGTTTTCGAAATGAAAGAAACAGTAAAGAGAATATATAGACAGGGACGCCAGGGCCTGCGGACGCTAACAGGTCTTCCTTGGGTCTCCGATCAAGTGAAGCCAACAGCTATCCTCAGAATCAGCTCGGACCAGAACCGAAATCTGCAAAGAAAGTGCAGAGTGCGGTATCAGTACAATCGACCCTATGTACTGGTCAGTGTCGATCCTAACCTTAGCGATGTAGTGACGAGGCTAAGACAAGACACCTACAAATAAACTTGTACAGTATAGCAATATATATACCAGTAACAGCAGTAAAAGAAACAAGACAAGTAATATTGGGAGGGGGACATGCTGAGGGGATCACAAGATAAAGGATCACAGCAGAAATAAGAACTTTGATCAACCGATATACTTTGAAAAGATAAGGACAAGTAACCACAGTAACGCAAATGCACGGCATCACCCTTCGAGTTTTTTCTCTCAACCTCACCGTATGAACCAATAGAAACGGCACGACATCTTCCTGCGTTCATTCAATATGGTACGGCATCACTCTTCACGCATAAACACTCATAAAACATAGCACGGCATCACTTCGTGCATCAACACTCTTCCTCACCCAAGCAATAAACAATAATAACAGGGATATAGAAATGACAAAAACAAGTCTTACTTCAACATTTGATTCGTCAATACCAATCTCAAATTTGGGTCAATACCCAATCAATACCAAGGTCTGTAAACATGATACAAAATGCTCAACATAATGAGTAACTAGTCTAAGCATGGATAATATGATCAAAGAAAGCAACAATTACAAGGATAAGACCCACTCGCATGCTATGACTCGACAACAATGCATAGGTACTCGTTGTTGATACCCAATTTTGCCCTCATATATTTTTCAAATAATATGCATACTTTTAAAATATCATTTTTTGTATTATTATTAATTTACAGGATTTACACAAGCATTTATTATAATTTTTCATAATTTTAGAGTTTTTAAATTAATTTTTCCTTTCATTAATTTACGTAACAATGCAGTAATTATCCTTTTAAATTATTTGTGATGCCTTAATCACCTAAAATTATTATTTGAATCCCTAATATATTTTAAAAATATTTTTACCCCAATTATTATAACTGTATTTTAGGCTATTTGCATAAATTTACAATAATAGCCTATATTTTACATTCTCATTGCAATTGACATTTCATTTAGGATCAAAATAATATTTTATCTATTATTGTTTTAAGTATTAATTTGCATAAGTAGCATTTTTATATATTTATTTAGCTATTTTATTAAATTAATTTTTTTAATTTCAAATTTTAAAAGCTGGCCCAATTTTTGATCAATATTCGACCAAACAAGCCCAATACACTAACTCAGTAAACCCAGCCCAAATCGGTCGCGATCCACCTAGCCAACCCGACCCAACCCCTCTTTAAAATCCCGGCCGTTGATCTTAAAGATCAACAGCCCATATTAAACCTACCCTCTTAAATTACCCAACCCCCAAACCGTAATCCCATTCCTTCTCACCCGCCGCCCAAAGACTCTCCCCCTTCCCTCTGAAGAACACTAATCGCCGACACCCTCTAAACCCTTCTCCTAATCCCTCTTCCAATGGGATTTTCCTCTCACTTACTTACCATATCTGTGTGTTTTCGCTAATGGTTGATTCTCCGTGGTATCACTTAGTACTTGCCTAAACATGGCAAGTCCTACTACTCTGATTTTGTCCGATTGACTCCTATCTCTTGAATCTGGACCATATTTCGTCTACACGCGTTCTATTCTACACTGTGTGAGCCTGACTTTGTTTGAATTTTGCTGATTTAGACTTTCCCTAAAAATTAGGGTTTACAGATTTTCTCTATTAAATTAATTTCAAATTGATTTGCATGTTTCTTTTCCTTGTTTGTTGTTTAAATAATTCTGTTTCCTTATATGTTTGCTCGATTTTTGACTACTATATAAATCCCCTCATTTTCCCTTCAGGGACTTTAAAATCGATTATTTTTACTAAAATTTGGGTTTTTTTGCTACTCTCTTGCTTGGTATTATGTACTGGTTGGCTGAAAGCCAAGGCCGTTAGCATCTTGTTACTTAACCCGTTCTTGGTGCGAGCACTGCCCTGAGTTCATCGAAGCTCTTGGAAACTTTGACGCATTAGGGATTCTAGGTTTTCTGTGGAAACCTATTGTTTATTGTTCTTCGCTTAACTGGTGAGTCATCATACTTTGCAATTTCATTCCTAGGCATCTATGGTTTGTATACAATTGCACTCCTGAAATTGGTCAGTTCAGTATGTTTTCTGGATTGCTTTTGAGTGTAATTCCGCTTGCTTTCCTCAACTCTTTAGTTCTCTTTAAACTTTAGCTTCAAGCATGCCTAGACCTGGTTCTATTAAGTTCTGACCAGTCAATGTGTTTGAAGTTATTGTTGTATGGGACTTTTATACTTGTTATCATATTCTGGTGTTTAATTTAATCGTTTGCTATCAATCATGTTACTTGAATGTGCCTCACTTGCATAATCTGTGTCCTTTAACCGACTAGTTGATTGAGTTCAAAATCATGAATATGTACACTCACTGTATGGCCAAACCTGTTTCCCATCAAATTCTAAATTTTTTGTGGTGATAGCTTGCCTATCTAGCATGTTTAACCCCCTCCCTGATTCACCAGTAGTTATGATCTGCTTTTCTCATGTCTAAATGCTGCCCTTTTGCCAAATTTGCATGATTGTCTCATAACATCAGGACCTATACATAGCATAATCTAGACCTTCTTTAGGTAATTAGTCTAATTTGCCAATGTTAGAATACCTACAGGTGCTATTTAACATGAACTTACTGTTCCACTCTGTTCTAAATCTCTGTGATGTTTGTCTTACATAATCAATGTGTTTTAATCTGTTATAAGACATTTTCCTCAACTATGATCTTGCTTCCTTGCTAATATGCCTCCTAGTATGTCGTAGTTCTATGTTCCTTCAGTGATTACTTGGCCTATCATAATATGTGTTCCTATCATGTTTCAATGCCACCTTGCCTTCTGATGAGAATTAACATGTTAGTCTTATGATGCTAAGATGTACACTTAGCCTAAATTGGACTTCTTAGGTCTAAACCTGTTAGTGTTAATTTTCGTCAAACCTTTTCCTCCCCCTAACTCTCTCAATATGTGTTTGTTATGTGCTACTTGCTAAATGTTGAAGTTCTACTGAACAAGTCCTACGACCTGCTTGACTGGCTATTCTGTATGATCAACTTGGCTATGTCTACTTTAGGATATGAGTATATCCCCCAACTTCTGTCCACTCTACTTACCTGCAACTTATGCTATTCTGAACTCCTCATTCGTAGCCGGCTGAAAGCCAAGGCTACTTAGGTTCTATTGTTGGCCTCCCTAGTGTGAGCACTGCTCTGGGTCCAATTGAGACCCTTGTGAACTCTGACACACTAGGGCTTGGTCTTTAGTCACTCCCTCAATCTCAAAACTGTTACTAGTCATTCTACTTCCCCCTGTTATGTGTTGTATACCTGAATTGGCTGATTTAAATGGTGCAACACTTGGTGTTCTATGGTTGAGTAAATTGGTTCCGGACTCCTCTATGGATCCCTGAGTCGTGTATTGAATGTGTCTCTTTGGTGTCTACATGCACAATAGGTAGATAACATGTCTTGGTACATCAGTCAGAACCCAAAGAAGTTGGTCAGTTGGGTGAGCATGGCGTCAGACTTCATGGACCGATTCAGGTTCGACACAGAAAATGCACCAGACATTTTCTACATTCAGAATCTCAAGAAGAAGCCAACGAAAACTTTTTGCTAGTATGCTACTCGGTGGAGGTCTGAAGCCACAAAGGTAAGGCCAGCACTGGAAGAAGAACATATGAATAAGTTCTTCGTTAGAGCTTAGGATCCGTAATACTACAAAAGATTGATGGTTATCGAAAATCATAAGTTTTTTGACATAATCAAGTTGGGAGAAAGAATAGAAGAAGGGATCAAAAGCGGAATAGTGACAAATTTTGAAGCACTCCAAGACAAAAATAAAGCCTTGCAGTCAGGAGTTATCTCCAAGAAGAAAGAAGTAGGTGCAGTAATGGTAGCCCAAGGTCCAAAGTCTCCTCTTACATACCAAACACCCCACCCACATATCAGCCTTCACCCCCCAGATACCAACAACCTACTGCCACCTACCACACTTATAACCCAACCAGCATACTACCAATCACACCCAGCCCGCCAAAACTACCAAAAACCCAGACCAAATTTCAACCGCAGACCACGCAGACAATACACCCCAATTGCTGAACCCATATATCAACTGTATGTGAGGCTAAAGGCTTCTAGTTATGTCACTCCCATTCCCGCTATCGTTTTGGAAAACTCTTCCCAGTGGATTAACCCAAATAAGACATTTGCCTATCACTCGGGCATGAAGGGTCATACTATTAATGAGTGTCGTACTATAAAAGATAAGATTCAGACACTAATTGACATCAAAGTCATACATGCAAAGGAGACTGCACCCAACGTCCGTAACAATCCTCTCCGGCATCACAGGGGTGAAGGGGTGAACGTGATAGTGACCGATGAGAATGGGACTCGGAAGGGTCAATTAGACTCATTCGAGAAGGGGATAATCCCAAAACATCTCCAGTCACTCTCACACCTATCGTGATACAAAACCATGCACGGATTGTAGTTGATGGTAGCACCTACGTTGTCTTATAAGTCTAATGCTATACCATGGGATTATGTTACGGAGGCAAGAAGGAAAGGAAAGGCAAAAATGGAAGAAACAGGTGTAGCACAAGGCATGAGCAGAACCAGTAGGGTTTATACACCCGAGCATTTGGGAGGAACAAGCAAAGAAGCTGCCTTTAATCCACTTGTCATTGAGACTGGCCCGGATGACCTTTGGAGAAAGGTGCAAGCAAGAGAATATTCTATGGTTGATCATCTGAACAAAACCCTTGCTCAAATATCCATTTTATCACTATTGCAAAACTCCGAGGCACTTAGGAATGCCGTGATGAAGATGTTGAATGAAGCCTATGTACCCAATAACGTCACCATTGGAGAAATGTCCAATATGGTAGGACAACTGTTGGAAAGCCACAAGATCACTTTTCACGAAGACGAGCTGCCGCCGGAAGGACTGAGTCACAACAGGGCACTGCATATCATGGTATATTTTGAGGACAAATTCATCGCTAGAGTCCTGATAGATGGGGGTTCATTTCTCAACATCTGTCCACTAACTACTTTGAATAAATTGGGTAAGGGTCTGCATGAGACACGAGCAGGGAGTATGAATGTGAAAGCATTTGATGGGTCTCAAAGGGCCACAATTGGGGAGACCAACCTCAGCCTACAGATTGGCCCGACCTAGTTTGATGTTGAATTTCAGGTGTTGGATAAATTCGCACCTACAACCTATTGTTGGGACGACCATGGATACATGCCGCTGGGGTCGTAGCTTCTACTCTGCATCAGGCTGTGAAGTTGGAATTGAATTATCAAGAAGTGATCATCCATGGACACGGGAGTAACCCCATCTACACCAATCCGACTGTTCCAGTCATCGAGAACAGGAGGAAGGTGGATGGAGAAATATACCATCGCATTGAGCGCGTCAACGCAATTGAAAAGGACAAATGGTGGAGCAACAAGATAGAAAGCATATTGCTATGGACGGGGTATGAACTCGGCAAGGGTCTCGGCAATAATCTCCAAGGTATCCCCAAACTAATACAGCTAAAGCATCACGGCACAACTTTTGGGCTTGGGTATGAATACACCTGGCACGAGTATAAGAATTGGTCGCCACCATGGCGTGGTCTTTATTATCCTCTAGAGCAACCAGTACCACATTTGCACCAGACATTTCAACAAGCTGTCGTGATATTGGGGTCTGAAGAAGATGAAGCTTTAGCTAGCATAAGGAATCTATTTCTCGATGATTAAGATATGGACTACAGTGTGATAGTTTAGGAAGAGGAGGAAGACCTTACCATTCAGATATTGGAGAAAGGAGCTATTCTCAAGAACTGGACTGCTGCACCATCCTGGGCCCGTCGAGTTCCTAGTAGCCTTGCAATTAGCATAATTTATTTATAAAGCAATTTTCGAGCATCTAAGACATTTTTAGTATTTGTTTTAACGTATTTTGTTTTGAAATAACTACTCGAGTCATCGAGTCGTACTTGTTTGATGTTTTCAAGATTCATTTAACGCATTTCTATTTTTTGGTATTTATTATTGTCCTTTACTTTTTCTCTCTACAGCGTTGTTATTACTTATCCCGTCGAACCTACGATTGTGACATGTAACGAGACAATGTAACATACGGATAGTGATTCACATGATCTGGAAGATGATATGATACTTGAAGAAATTGTCATAGAAGTGGAAAATTTTGAAAACAAGCCCAAGTCCAATTTGGATGAGACCGAGACGGTTAACTTAAGGAACTCTGAAACTGTCAAGAAAACCCGTATAAGCATTCACCCATCACCATCAGAGAAGGAATACATCCAATTCCTAAAGGAGGTCGTTGCAGATTTTGTTCGGGATTGCATTGTTTGTCCGTTCGGGGTTCTAGTCAATAATCACCGACAACGCCGCCAATCTTAACAGCGATTTAATGAAGGCTAAGTGTGAGACCTTCAAGATCAAGCAGAAGAATTCCACAGCATATAGGCCGCAAATGAATGGAGCCGTAGAAGCTTCCAACAAGTACATCAAGAAGATATTGAGGAAAATGGTAGATAATTACAAACAATAGCACTGGAAGCTACCGTTTGTGTTGCTTGGACATCATACCACGGTTCGCACATCAATTGGGGAAACTCCCTATCTATTGGTTGTGGTACTGAGGCATTCATTCTGGCTGAAGTAGAAATCCCTTCTCTAAGAATCCTACAAGAAGCTGAGATCAGTGACGCAGAGTTGGTACAAAGCCGCTATGAACAACTGGCCCTCATTGATGGAAAGAGAATGAATGCAGTATGTCACGGTCAACTTTACCAGAACAGAATGTCCAGAGCTTTCAATAAAAGGGTCAGGCCTAGACAATTCACGCCTGGGCAGGTTGTGCTAAAGCGGATCTTCCCGCATCAAGATGAAGCCAAAGGGAAATTTTCACCCAATTGGCAAGGGCCCTACATGGTTCACAGAGTAATAACAGGAGGAGAACTCATACTTGTAGCAATGGATGGAGAAATCTGGCCAAAACCTATCAACTCAAACGCAGTCAAGAGATACTATGTTTAGATTGTTTACACTTCTTCATCTGATTTAACTGAACTACGCTTGACCTGATTCCCGTTTAAGAGGGGATACATAGGCAGCCCTGTGGGTTCGGTCACATCTCAGTAAAATCTTCATTTTGCCATGGTCAGAAACTGGGGCAGAATTTTTAAGAGGACCCTCAAAATTCTGAAGTAAGTCACAATTTCGTCATACACAGAACAATCAAAGAATTGCTTTCAAACTGGGACAGAATTTTGAGGAGGACCCTCAAAATTCTAAAGCAAGGAGGTTGCAATGTCTCTAAAATATGTCGCAGTCATTGGTTCATCTAACTTACTTGATATGACATACAACTATATTTTAAATAACTACATTCATCAAATGCACGGATAATTTTTGAAAATTTTATTTTTTTTACAAACAGTCAGATGCTGCCCAGGTAACTCAAACAGGATCTCAAGACAGGAATAAAAGCAAAGTCAGAAAGCAAATGCACGAACCAACCTTCCCCGCAAAACTCACGATTTTCTTTGAATGCAGGTACAATGAACATAACAGGAGTATCCGCACATATATCAAAATCACTATCGTCATAATGACAAAATTGCCAAACGCAAACACATCTCCAGCTAAGAAATACTTTGCTTTCTCACTACGACACATTGTTTTCTTGCATAAGGCTAAGCCCTGCCTCCTTAACTGCACAAGGCTAAGCACTACCTTTCTTTGCATGAGACTAAGCGTTGTCTGTTATTTGCATGAGGCTATGCATTGCCTCCTTAACTGCATAAGGCTAAGCACTGCCTTTCTTTGCATGAGACTGAGCGTTGTCTCCTATTTGCATGAGGCTAAGCATTACCTCCTTAACTGTATAAGGATAAGCACCACCTTTCTTCTCATGAGACTAAGCATTGTCTCTTATTTGCATGAGGCTAAGCCCTGCCTCCTTAACTGCATAAGGCTAAGCACCGCCTTTCTCTGCATGAGACTAAGTACCGTCTCCTATTTGCATGAGGCTAAGCCCTGCCTCCCCTTCTTGCATAAGGCTAGCACTGTCTTTTCCTCAAGACCAAAGGCTACCTTCATTACACCATCTAAGACCTAGCAATATCCTCTACTCACCCAGGGCTAAGCACTGCCCTTATCTTACGCAAGACTAAGCTTTGTCTTGTGGTATCTTCGCATACGACCTAACATCATGTCTTTGCATTTCATGCTAAAATATTGCCATTTTTTCAAAGGCATCATAGTCTGAAGGCACCATCCTCAGAGCCGGAAGACGCCATTCCATGGCCCGAGGATCTCTCAAAAGTGCACATATAAAGCTTTAACACAAATATGGAAATAATCACAATCAGAATCCCATTAATACAAGTACTTCCCTTTAATCAAGGAATTACTACTTAATGGATACTAACAGGGATAATTAAGGAAAGAAAATCAATTTGAGGAAGATTGATTTCTGACCATATAAGGGATAGTAAGAATATAGAGTATACAATTGAGTCTAAGTACATAGTATATTTAATTTAGGGAAAGGATTCAGCTGGGTGAAACATCACAGCAAATAAAGGAATGGGAATCAATCAGCTTAATCAAACGAGTAAAATAAGGGGTTTATAAGAAAACCTTTGCAATCAATCATAACTTGAGGAAATCAAGATCAATCAAGAAGGAATCATGATTCTGCAATTCAACATATAAATAGAAAAGAATGAACAAGCGTATCAGACATGCAGGGTAAAATATATTGACAAAAAGGAGCAAACTAGACGAACATAAATGTACAGAAGTGACATGAATAGGCTAAGGACTACTCAAAGCATGGTAATCAACAAGGTCAAGCAGTCATGGCTCACACATAGAACCAAAATGAAGAAACCAGTCTAACACATAGCAACAGGTAAAAGAGATCAGACCAACACACGAAAATAAGTAAAGGAAGTCTTTAAAAACTCACAGTAATAAGTGAGAAAAGTTTTAGGAAATTAGGGTTATAACAAAAACGGTAAGAACTCAGACTCAGTCAAGACAAACAAAGGAAAGGGTTTAACCATGAAGAACTTAATCGAAACAGGCATACGCATAAAAAGACAGTTTCAGAACCCCGGATAAAACCAAAGATACTTAGTCTTTTAACACGATGAACCAGGTACAAGAAAAACATAAACAAATCATTTAAACATAGTAAAATCATAAAACAACACTGAAAAATCGGAGAAGAGATCTTTAAAAAGAGGTTAAGAAAACCCTAATCGTTGAAGACGAAGCGTCGCTTTGAAAAAATCGGAAAACCTTGAAGGAAAACACTTAAGAGGTTCATAACATACACAGATCTAAGACAGATCTGAAAGAAAATCGGAAAGCCTTTAAAGTTAGGGTTTCGGAGAACCCAGAAAAATGAGAAAGACTTTCAAAAGTTACCGATCTAGCCGGAAAAGCCATGGATGGCCGGGAAAAGACCATAGATAGAAGTTGAGAAAAGACTGGACTAGATCTCTTTGAGATCTTTCCATGAAATCACAAAAACAGGCAACTAGGAGACATAGGAGACCGGTACACATCTCAAATAGCCGTGGGAGTCCATGGATTGAGTGAGAATTGAAGGGGATTACGGTTGGTTTGGGTGGCTATAAAGATAGTGCCTCCGGACGATGACGCCTTTGGATGAGTTGGCGATATTTCAGCCCATGAAGGATGCAATAGCATGTGGCATTTTGTCAGCCGTGCAATGTAGTATGAGGCGATCTTTCAGCCGTGCAGTGTAGTATGAGGCGATCTTTCAGCCGTGAGATGTAGTATGAGGCCATCTTTCAGCCGTGCAGATGCAGTACGTGGCGATCTTTTAGCCGTGCAGATGTAGTATGAGGCGATCTTTCAGCTGTGAGATGCAGTGTGTGGCGATCTTTCAGCCATGCAGATGCAGTACGTGGCGATCTTTCAGCCGTGCAGATGTAGTATGAGGCGATCTTTCAGCCATGCAGATGCAGTATGTGGCGATCTTACAGCCATGCAGATGTAGATGGAGACAACGTTTAGTCTCGGAAGGCAGAATGGTAGCCTTATGCAGATCGGAAGGCAGAATAGTAGCCATATGCAAATTGGAAGGTAGAATAGTAGCCTTATGCAAAGATGCGAATGCAGATGGAGGTAGAGCTTAACCTCGGAAGGCAGAATGGTAGCCTTATGCAGAATGGAAGGCAGAATAGTAGCCTTATGCAAATTGGAAGGCAGAATAGTAGCCTTATGCAAAGATGCGAATGCAGATGGAGGTAGAGCTTGACCTCGGAAGGAAGAATGGTAGCCTTATGCATATTTGAAGGTAGAATAGTAGCCTTATGCAATGCAGATGCAGTTGGAGGTAAAGCTTAACCTCGGAAGGCAGAATGGTAGCCTTATGCAGATTGGAAGGCAGAATAGTAGCCTTATGCAATGCAGATGCAGTTGGAGGTAGAGCTTAACCTCAGAAGGCAGAATGGTAGCCCTATGCAAGAAATAAAATAGCAAATGACAGTAGAGTTTTCTTAGTTGATAGCAGATTGCGGCGATGTGACTACTGCGAGCATTGTGACATACAGAGCATTACGGGTGCGTGCTGATAGCAAATGTTGGCAAGTGCAACGATTCTGAGAATCGTATTCTTGAACAATGTTTGTTCAATGGGCGTACAAATATGTTTAATGATTTCGCAGTCCTAGTGCCTGCATCCAAAGAAAAATCGTGAGTTTTGTAAAGGGGGAAGGTTAGTTCGCATTCCTGCTGGCTTTGCTTGACTCGTTCGGCTTTGATCTGGTGATACCGTTTGTATTATTGGGGTAGCGTTGCTAAACGAAGCAGTTTCATGCATGATTTTGTAAAAGTATGACATAAATGTATAATAATAAAAAATTAAAAAAATAGTTTTTAGATGAACCGTCGATTGTGACGCGGATCGGGACATTGCAACCTTTCTTGCTACGGAATTTTGAGGGTCCTCCTCAAAATTCTGCCCCGGTTTGATGGGTTGACACTTCTGACTGTTGCTCGTGCGGCAATCGGCTGAAATTACTTCGGAATTTTAAGGGTCCTCCTCAAAATTCTGCCCTAGTTTCCAATTTCAGGGGGAAATGAAAATTTTATTGAATTGTGACCGAACCCCTAGGGCTGCCTACGTATCCCCCCTTAAACGGGAATCAGGTCAGGCGTAGTTCAATTTACATTATATGAGGAAAGCATAAAGATTACACATAGTAACGCTTGACTGCATCTGAATTAATCGGCTTTGGCCAGACTTCTCCATCCATTTCTACAATTATGAGGGCTCCTCATATCAGAACCCGATGAACCATGTAATTGCCCTGCTAGTTGGGAGAGAACTTCCCTTTGGCTTCGTCTTGATGCGGAAAAATTTTCTTTAACACCAACTGCCCCGGTGTGAACTGTCTTGGCTTGACTCTTTTGTTGAAGGCTTTGGACATTCTGTTCTGATAGAGTTGACCATGGCAAACTGCATTCATTCTCTTTCCGTCTATAAGATCTAGTTGCTCATAACGACTCTTCACCCACTCTGCGTCGTCGAGCTCAGCTTCCTGTATGATCCTTAGGGAAGGAATTTCTACTTCAGCGGGAATCACAGCCTCTGTGCCATGAACCAGCATATAGGGGGTTGCCCCGGTTGATGTACGGACTGTGGTGCGATATCCCAATGGAGAAAATGATACTTCCCGTGCCACTATTTATGCTTTTCTATCATTTTCCTCAATATCTTCTTGATATTCTTGTTGGCGGCTTCTACAGCTCTATTCATCTGAGGCCTGTAGGCTGTGGAATTCTTGTGTCTGATCTTGAAAGTTTCACACATAGCTTTCATCAAGTCGATGTTGAGGTTGGAGCCGTTATCAATAATGATTGACTTTGGAATCCCGAACCGACAAATAATGCGGTCGCGGACAAAATCTGCCACGACTTTCTTAGTTACTGCTTTGTGAGATGCTGCTTCGACCCATTTGGTGAAATAGTCTATGGCTACCAGGATAAACCTGTGTCCGTTGGAAGCAGCAGGCTCGATTGGTCCAATAATATCCATCCCCCAGGAGGCGAACGGCCACGGTGAGCTTGTTGTGTTGAGCTCGCTCGAAGGTACCTATATCATATCTGCATGTATCTGACAGCGATGGCATTTCCAGACATATTGGATGCAGTCTGTTTCCATTGTCATCCAAAAGTAACCAGCCCGGAGTATCTTCTTTGCTAAGATAAAACCGTTCATATGTGGACCGCAAGTCCCAGCATGAATTTTCTCTAGCAGCTTGGATGCTTCCTTTGCGTCAACATATCTTAATAGTCCCAAATCAGGAGTCCTCCTATACAGGATTCCCCCGCCGTGAAAGAAGTTGTTTGACAATCTCCGAAGTGTGCATTTCTGAATAGGATTAGCAAGCTCCGGGTACTCTCCTTTTGCCAAATATTCCTGGATATCATGAAACCAAGGCTTTCTGTCTGCTTCCTCTTCAACATGGGCACAGTAAGCTGGCTGATCATGGATCTTCACTGGAATGGGATCAATGAAATTCTTGTCGGGATGCTGTATCATAGATGATAGGGTAGCCAATGCATCGGCGAACTCATTCTGGATTCTGGGAACATGCTGGAATTCCGTCTTTATGAACCTCTTTCTCAATTCCTGTATGTGATGCAGATACGGGAGTATCTTGGAGTTCTTGGTTGCCCATTCTTCTCGTACCTGATGTATAAGTAAATCTGAATCTCCAATCACTAGCAGCTCTTGCACGTTCATGTCAATGGCCATTTTGAGTCTTAAGATGCAGGCTTCATACTTGGCCATATTGTTGGTGCAGGGGAACCTGAGTTTGGCGGACACTGGATAATGCTGACCGGTTTCTGATATTAGGACTGCTCCTATGCCAACTCCTTTGAAGTTTGCTGCTCCATCGAAGAACATTCTCCAACTGTCATAGGGTTCGGCAATCTCTTCTCCTATGAATGATACCTCTTCATTAGGAAAATACGTTTTCAGGGGTTCGTATCCTCCATCCACGGGGTTTTCAGCAAGGTGGTCTGCCAGTGCCTGTCCCTTGACCGCTTTCTGAGTCACATAAACAATGTTGAACTCACTCAACAAGATTTGCCACTTGGCTAGCTTGCCAGTGGGCATGGGCTTCTGAAAAATGTATTTCAAGGGATCCATTCTCGATATGAGATATGTAGTATAGGCACAGAAGTAATGCCTCAGCTTCTGAGCTACCCAAGTCAAAGCACAACAGGTGCATTCCAATAGAGAATACCGGGCCTTGTACGGGGTGAACTTCTTACTGAGATAATAAATGGCTTGTTCCTTCCTCCCCGTTTCATCGTGTTGCCCCAGAACGCAGCCGAAAGCTCCATCTAACACTGCAAGGTAGAGTAATAGGGGTCTACCTGGCTCGGGAGGGACTAAGACTGGTGGTGTTGACAGGTACTCCTTGATTTTGTCGAAGGCCTTCTGGCAGTCATCGGTCCATTTGGTAGCGGCATCCTTCTTCAACATTTTAAATATTGGCTCACAGATAACTGTAGACTGTGCTATGAATTGACTGATGTAGTTAAGCCTTCCCAAGAAACTCATCACATCTTTCTTGTTCCTTGGCGGTGGTAGTTCTTGAATGGCTTTGACTTTCGATGGATCCAGTTCTATTCCTCGGCGGCTCACAATAAACCCAAGCAACTTCCCAGCAGGAACCCCAAATGCACACTTTGCGGGGTTTAGCTTCAGGTTGTACCTCCGCAATCTATTGAAGAACTTCCTCAGATCTTCCATGTGGTCAGTGGCCTTCTTGGATTTGATAATAACATCGTCCACATATACCTCTATCTCCTTGTGTATCATATCATGGAAAATGGTAGTCATGGCCCTCATGTAGGTAGCCCCTGCATTCTTCAGGCTGAATGGCGTCATCTTGTAATAGTACACTCCCCACGGCGTAATGAAAGCTGTTTTCTCAACATCTTCCTCATCCATTCAGATTTGATGATAACCAGTGAAGCAATCTACGAATGACTGTAACTCATGCTTGGCGCAATTTTCGATCAGGATATGTATATTTGGCAAAGGGAAGTCGTCTTTCGGACTGGCCCGGTTGAGATCCCGGTAGTCGACACAAACTCTGACCTTCCCATCCTTCTTCGGCACTGGCACAATGTTGGCTAACCATGTCGGGTATTCCACTACCCTGAGAACCTTACCTTGATCTGCTTGTTGACTTCTTCCTTGATTTTCAAACTCATATCAGGCTTGAACTTTCTGAGCTTTTGCTTTACCGGTGGACACATTGGATCGGTTGGCAGTTTGTGAGCCACAATAGACGTACTCAGACCAGTCATGTCATCATACGACCAGGCGAATATGTCCTCATACTCCTTTAGAAATTCTGTGTATTCTTTCTTCTCCGATTGTGATAGGTGAATGCTGATCCGTGTTTCCTTGGCGTTTTCTGCATCTCCCAGGTTGACAATTTCGGTCTCGTCCAGGTTGGAATTAGGTCTGTTTTCAAAGTTCTCAACTACTTTGACAATCTCGTCAGGTATGTCATCTTCCTCTGAATCAATGTCCGTTTGTTGTGTTGTCTCATTGCATGTCACAGTCATTGGTTCATCAATATAGGTAATAGTAATGTTGTATTGGTAAAGTAAGGAGAGATAGCAATAAATATTAAATCGTAGGAAAAATCAAACATGCTTTTGATAAATTGAATAACTGGTTTGAACATCAAAGATCTTATTGCGGGAATTGAAAATGCGAAAAGAAAATCATTTAGTAAATAAAAATAGTGAATGATTCTTGTTTTAGCCTTGCTACCCCGAGGCTCGTCGGGCTCCGGTTGTTCTGATGCTCCAATTCTTGAGACGTGCCCCTGTGCTCACAGCCCGTATGGAAGGGCCTTCCTCCCCCTCCTCCTCGAGAATAACACAACAGTCCATATCACTGTCCTCTAGAAACAAGTTCTTCACTGCTGCAAGTGCATGTTCTTCATCCGACCCGTAAATAATGTCGGCCTGTTGGAAGGTCTGCTTCAAATGCGGTATTGGCTGCTCTAGTGGGTAGTAAGGACCGCGCCATGGTGGCGACCAGTTACTGAATTCTTCCTAGGTGTAATCATATCCCAAATCGAAGGTAGTGTCATCTTTCTTGAGTTTTATAGGTTTAGAGATCCCTTGGAGGTTCTTGCCGAGCCCTTTACCAGGTTCGTACCCACTCCAATTCAGTATACTCTCGATTTTTTTATCCCACCATTAGTCTTTGTCGACAGCATTGACCCGCTCGATATGGTGGTAAGTTTCTCCACCCAGCTTCCTTCTTCCCCTGACCGCCGGAATGGTCTGGCGACTGTATATAGGGTTGCTGCCGTCGCCGTGAATGATCACTTCCTGGTGATTCCATTCGAACTTTACCGCCTGATGCAGAGTTGATGCTATGGCCCCAGCAGCATGAATCCATGGCTGTCCCAGCAGCAAGTTATAAGATGCTGGTACATCTATTACCTGGAAATCGACATCGAACCAGGTTGGTCCCATCTGTAAGGATAGAATAATCTCACCAATGGTGGACCTCTGAGAACCATCGAAGGCTTTCACATTGATTGCTCCATCTTTTATCTTATGCAGCCTTTTACCCAATTTCTTGAGTGTTACCAGCGGACAGATGTTAAGACTGGAACCTCCATCGATCAGGATTCTGGTGATAAAATAATCTTCACATTGCACGATGATGTGCAGTGCCTTGTTGTGCCCCAGCCCTTCAGGTGGCAGCTCGTCCTCATGAAAGGTGATCTTCTGGCTTTCCAAAACTTGCCCTACCATATTAGCCATTTCCCCGCCAGTGATGTTACTTGGTACGTATGCTTCACTTAACACCTTTAATAGAGCATTCTTGTACGCCTCAGAATTCTGCAGCAAAGAGAGAATGGATATTTGTTCTGGCGTCTTGTTTAACTGGTCGATGACCGAATATTCCTTGGCATGTATCTTCCTCCAAAGGTCATCCGGACCTGTCTCAGTGAGAGGAGGCCGATTGGAGGCCTGCTTGCTCGATTCAGCTAGGTGTTCAGGGGTATAGACTCTACCAGTTCTTGTCATACCCTGTGCTGCGACAGTTTCTTCCATTCTAACCTTGCCTTTCCTTCTTGCCTCGGCTGTATAATCCTAGGGTATGGTACTTGTATAGAATAGTGTCATGGTTGCCATCGCCGCTAGGATCGGCGTGGCCATCCTCACTCCGAACGAAACATGTGCCTTGGGTGGCAAGACTGCAACCTCAAATAGTGCGGGTGCATTTGCCGGAGAAAGATTATGATTGGATTGAGAGTAATTGTTGGTTTATTTGGTTCATCACCTTCTGCAATCAACCCGATGGATCCCTCGGGGTCCCAGTCATCCCACTGGCAGAGGGTTGTTGCGGACGTTTGGAGCGGGTTCTTTTGCCACAATGATCTTGTTATCAATCAAAGACTGTATCTTGTCTTTCAAAGAACGGCATTCATCGACGGTGTGCCCTTTCATGCCGGAGTGGTATGCACAGGATTTGTTTGGGTTAACCCACTGAGAAGGATTCTGAGGGGTTGCGGCAGGGATGGGGTGACATAACCAGCAGCTTTGAGTCTCTCATACAGCTGGTCAATGGGTTCGGCGATGGCTGTATACTGTTTTGGAGGTCTGCGATCGAAATTAGGTCGGGGTCTAGGGAAATTTTGGCGTGCAGGGGGTGATTGATAATGGGATGGTTGAGCATTATAGGTTTGGTAGACATGAGCGGGTTGGGAGTATCTGGGTGAAGTAGGTTGATATGTAGGAGGTGGAGATGACTGATAAGTTGGTGGCGGAGCTTGGTATGAGGGTGTTTGGTAATTTGGGGTTGGCTGGTATGTGAGTCGAGGTATTGGGTAAGCTTGGTATTTGAGGGGAGACTTGGTCCTTTGTGCAACCATCACGGCCCCTACGTCCCTCTTCTTGGAAACACCACCGGACTGTAAGGCCTTATTTGTAGCTTGCAAGGCCTCGATGTTTGTAACCATACCGCTTTTGATACCTTCTTCAATTCTTTCACCCAATTTGATAATGTCGGAGAACTTGTGGTTCTCAATCATCATCAGTCGTTCATAGTACTGTGGATCCTGAGCCCGGACAAAGAACTTGTTCATTTGTTCCTCTTCTAAGGCAGGTCTGACCTTAGCAGCTTCGGACCTCCAGCGAGTAGCATATTCGCGAAACGTCTCTGTGGGCTTCTTCTTCAGATTCTGTATATAGAACACGTCTGGTGCATTCTCCGTATTAAACCTGAATTTGTCCATAAAGTCAGATGCCATGCCTACCCATCTTGACCACTTCTTGGGATGTTGGCTGATGTACCAAGATAATGCCTCTCCTTTCTAACTTCTCATGAACAGCTTCATGCGGATTCTCTCGTCCTTTCCTACTCCAACCAACTTGTCGCAGAATGTCCTCAGATGGACCCTTGGATCTCCCGTACCATCAAACATTTCGAACTTAGGAGGTTTGTACCGCTCGGGCAGTTCGACATCAGGCTGTATGCAAAGATCCTCATAGTTCAGCCCTTCGATTCCTTTGCTTCCGTCAACGCCCTGAATCCGGCTGGTCAGTTTCTTAAGTTCCTCAGCTAGGTTCTTGATAAGCAGATCCTTTTCGTCAGACTCAGGTGTGCATAAGATAGGTTGGGTGGAGTGTGGCATGGTTTCCACATAGATAGGATTGTTATGGTGACCTGGTGTATGGGTGTGGAAATGGTCGTTTGTGGAGCTCTGAGGTTCTAGGATGAGTAGTGGAGTGTTGTTTTGGGTATGGCAGGTGTTGCAATTGGTTCTTTGGTGGAGCAACGGGATGGTGAGGAGCGGGATGCTTCTGTTGTTTTGGGATATTTTGAGAAGGTGTAGGGTTTTGAGTGTTGGGGAAGTTGACATCTGGGGTGCTGAGGGAAAATGACAGGCTTGCCAGATTCCGAACCTGATCGAGCTCTTCCTGAAATTTCAACAGCTTCTGCTCAAGTTGTGACACATTCTCGTTAGGGACCCGAATACCATGGCCATCAGTGGCCTCAACCGTTCAGTTGGGTTCTCCTTCCTGATGTTGTTCAAATCATCCATCTTGCCTTTGTTCTTGCTTTTAACAGGACTAAGAGGAGGAGTGGGTAGAGGGCCCCTGGATCTCGTGGAATAAGATGATGATGCCAGAGTGCACGAACTAACCTTTGGGGAGGGGAATAATAAAAACAAAAATAAAAGGTAACCAAGTTAGTGAGGATCATAAAAAGTATTGCAATATTTAAACACATAGTGCAGGAATGTAAAGCGTGTCCTAATTTGGGAACCTCGTTGTGCCCGAGGTAGGCCTAGCGACAAATTGATTTGGAGAACTTAGAATGCTAAATGCCTCATTTTATTGATAAAAATAAGACGAATCCCAAATCGACACTAAATAAACAGGAAATAAAAGTCACTAATGGCCATTGGCCTTATTACATTTATAAAGCGAAAAAGATAAACTCCTATCTACTTGGTCCCAGAGGGACCTTCCCCAGATTCGGCATCCTTGGCTCCGTCGAACAGCTTCCCCAACTCGCGAAGTCCCAGCAACAGCTACGCTCTTGCTAGATGTCCACCTTCGGTCCCTTCAGCCTCTTGACAATCTTCAACTCTTTTGAGAAACTTTCTTTCCAGTTCTACTATGCCTCGCTCCAAGTATCCTAGCCTTTTGTTGGCGTTGATAGCCATGTCTTTCCATTCCTCAATCAGCTTCTGGTTGGACTCTTGTATCTCGCGGTGTTCGCTCTCGCATTCACGGATCCTTTTGCGCAGCTGGTTGTACTTGACTTGTGCCTCGGCCTTTTCATCTATAATTCTATGACCTCGAACGAACCCCGGCTGGCCCAGACCATCATGATTGTCTTCCAACCAACCTGAATAGAAAGGAGTACAACCGGCATGATATCTGTCTGGCTTGATGGTGTCTTTCCCCATTACGATCTTGCAATGCCACATGTGTTGGGCTTGGCACTTGTAGGAACTATCATCGTTTTGGAAGTCAGCTCGGAAGTGGCTCATCTTGTCGACCCTGGGTATGACTTTCTTCCTACCAGCTTGCCTCATAACTCGAAGAGGGACGTAAGGGTATGTTCCTCTTAGACCAATTAGTATCAGGAAAGGTGCATCTCTGGATCGGGCAATGAACTCCTTTGTCGGAAACCACTCGAACATCCATTGAACCTGTTCTTCGGTCAGATTATCAAATAGCTCAACCCATCCTTTGGCATTCTCAGGCTGAGCGAACATGTCGGGGATGTAATTCATTCGCTTTGGATGGTGGAAAGCGATGTGATCATCCCAGTCCCTTCGCTGAATTTATTGTCGGTATTCGCCCTTTTGGAGATGTTCCATGAGCCAGAGTAGAAGTAGTAAATTGCAGCCTTCGAAGTGTTTTGCTCCTTGTTGACACTTCTCTAAGGCTCGGTATATGTCTGCGATGATCATGGGTACAATGCTGAATGTCTGCCCACAAATCCCCTCCATTAGGGTCTTGGTTACCATAGCCAGCCTGGTATGAATTCTCCCTTTCTTCATCGGAAACACGATCAGACCCAGGAAGCAAAACATGAAGACGAAAACCCTGCGATGGATGTGTCCCAAGGACGTGATGGCAAACTCGTCGGGGTAGGTACAGTAGGATTTGCTGTGACCGTACCTTTCATACAGGTAGTCAAAAGGGATGTATGATTCCTTAGGCATGTCAATTCTGCATTCTTCTTCAAACTCATCATTTTAAGGAAACCCTTGCCTGTGCGGTTCTCAGGCATTAGCAGACCCGGAGTTTCCCACACTAGACCGGCCAGTCCTCCTATCTCCTCTAGCAAAGGTGTCATCTCGATGTCCCCAAAGTGGAACACGGCCCTTTCACAATCCCAAAACAACGTAGCAGCTTCTACGATCATGTTGTTAGGTTGAATCTCCAGGAGGGATGGTAGATTGCCCAGATATTTTCTGACGAGGGTTTGGTCACTAGAATGTAAATCTCTCCACCAGCTTAGCAATCTTGGGTGGATGTTGGTGACCATGCTGAATCTGGGGACTTCGTGCCTTATCTTTCTGCAAGGCAAACAAGGTTAGGCCCTTACCCCCACCAGACTCGACTATTTAACATCAACAATTAGCATGAAGCATTTAATTCTCAAAATAAATACACAGAACATGATGATGTCCATTTGGGTTTTAGGGAACCCCAGTGGACTTTGGACAAGGCTATATTAAAGGATCATTATGTGGACAACATAACTGACCCGGCTAGGTTTGACCATGATGTATGCACAATTTAACAGAGTAAGGTTTCTATGGGGTTTTAGACTGGTACCCTTGAGCGGACAACTCAAGGGGGAAGGCACGGAACTGTCAATTGCACCGCTGATCGACTAGTTTTGCCGCAAATATGCCTTTCCGAATTTAGGGGGTAATGATATAGGAAGAGCACAAGCGTTGCTATAGTATTTGTTCGTCACGAGTGGAGTATGATGTTGAGCATGATTATGCAATAATTAAAGCATGTTGACATGTATTTGCACGTTAAGAAAGCAATAAACACAACAGTTTTTATAATTTAAAGCAGCAATAAAGGAAGGAAACAAGAAAGATATGTTAGTTTCGCTTTCGAAAAAGAAATTAAACGCTTTAAAGAAATTAAACAAGTAATTGCACATAAGGGGGGTACAAATTCACAAGAACAATCTGAAATGGTAAAAGCCTAAAAAAAATCCCCAGCAGAGTCATCATGCTGTCGCGCCCCTCTTTTTCCCTCCGCGGAGAGAAGTCCGGGTTTCGACATTCATGGAGGTGTAATGACTCATTTCCTTTTGGGAATTGGGTATTGCATTTTTTGAAGAGTCGCCACCTAACAATTTTTAAGGTGCGTTAGGGCACCTACAGGGTTTATCTACAACTACGTTTGATAACCAGAGATAGGGTAAGGGCTTGAAATTATCCTAAGGGGAAGGTGTTAGGCACCCCTCAGGATCCACTAGTGTGGTTCCCGGCCAGACAGTTTTTTTTGAATTTGTGCAATTAGCAAAAAGATAAGTAAGGCTCACATAGCAAGGGATTTAGGTTAAAATACACAAGCGTCTGAAGAAGGATTAATAAAAGCAAGGTTTTGAAAAGAGTTATAATGTAAGCATGCTTATGAATGTAAAGGGGTCCTAGGTTTGTTTATAATATGGATCACATCAATGCAATACCCGGTATGACACTCCTCAAAAGAGGGGATACACGTGGTATTAGCGCACCGGTCATCATATCCATATCTACCCTTTCCCGCCCCGTGAAGGTAATTAAAAAGAGGGTTGGTCTCGATTCTTATTGCATGCTGTTACCCGTCCCTTCCTATCAGTACCGGAGGAATTTGGGACTCCTATTCCTATAAGATAGAGGTTCTACGCAGACCCTCAGGTTCAAAGGTAAAAATACTAAAGCGACATACAAAACATACAAGACTGCATTTAGAGGGGGAAACATATAAGCAAGTAGAAGGCTCACGTATTCCTACGCAGATAATGCACATAGACAGCATGACTTATACGCAGTTAAGGTCTCAATTTAAAATCTTAAAGCAAGGTGTTTGAGCGATACATCAGAACCAGATTTATCACATGACTCAGAAAAGAAGTTCGAATCAGGTTTTGCCTACTGATTTTAACAGTTGATAATTAAACAAAAGCAGTTCCAGTTTTATTAAAGTTATTACCTAAGTCTTGCCTAGGCGCAAAGCGAGGCGCGGCAGTTGTTCCAAGTCATTAAGACAATTTGGAGATTATTTTTATTTACCTAAAACATGCTGTTCTAGTTGCAGAGATTGTTACCAATTTTATTCAGAAGCATCACAATGTGAAAATTATTACTTTACTACCTTTTCATGAATCAGTAATCAACTAGGCGTTCTAAACGAAATGCAAATAGAATCGTAGGACATGATATCTAATATGCACATGCAAATGGCAGAGTCCCTAAGGCATGATTTCTAAGTGTACATTATAGTTGCAGGATTTTTAAAATAACAGCTTTTTTATACCAATGTTGTTATTGCCCTAGGAGCAGGATTTCTAAGTGATAGACATAAAGCATGGACCAACGAATGAAGTGCTGAAGCAAGAAACAAAGGTCCTAAGATCATGGTTTCTAATGCATAATGAATCCTAAACATGGTTTCTATTGCACAATTAGGAATATAAACCTAATAACATGCTTTCTACCCTTTAACAACTATAGCATGCATATTTTCCATCCCTTTTCACTAGCGACCCCAATACTTGTTCATAAATTATTACAGACCATGCGATAGGATTACATAAACTGAAAAATAAGAAGTTACAACTGTAGGAAGCCTGATTCTGACTTCCTCTCTGAGTTATGTAATAAACCACCTCAAATGCTAATATTGTTCCATAGCTTTCCCTCATACCTAGGTGTGTTAGAGTTCCCTAAGGACCTCAAGGGATCCCGGGCAGTGCTCGCACCCAGATTGCATAACCAAGAGAAGGTGCAGTGTGGATGGGCCAGCCGTTATATGTTCAGGTTCAGAGGGAGCTCAAGGGTCTCAAAGCAAGGCTCACACAAGAGGGGCAGAACCTAATGATCTAAGAGTGCATGTGAGAGTGCTTGAAATAGTTTTAAAAACAGCATGTTTGAAATAAGTTTGTAGATCAGCAGAAGAGTTTTGAAAGGGAGCAAGGGATAGGAGCAGCAAAACCACAGAACAAGTTCAGGGAGGAGTACATGCTTCAGCAGTTACAAACAGGGGAGTAGGGGTTGGGGACATAGAGGACCCAAAACAGAAACACATAATTAGTCATGAATCAAGTATCAAGTACATTAGAAGACATGCTAGTTAAGGGACATAAGCAGGAACAAGTAAACATACTAATTACATTTGAACAAAAGAGGGCAGAATTTTAAGCATGCTGAGTAAAGCAGTAAACAAAAAGTGCAACAGCATGAGCCATTAAGTCAGTGCAGAAAGAGACAGTGATTGACAACAAGGGAACACATAGGTTTGAGTTTCAGAATTTAAACTAGGGACATACCAGTTGAAGAAGCAAAGTGCGGGAAAAGAAAAGTAAAGCAATCAGAATTCCATAGTCTAGCCTTGGCTTTCAGCCGACTAGACAAGGCGGTAGCACAAGTAGTAGAGAAAGAAAGAGAGTTTGAATGTGTAAGTGTGTGTTTTGAACTCAGTTGTTCGTCTGTTTAGAGAAGAGAGGATAGGGTATTTATAGCTTTGAGAACGAGTAGAAAATAAGGTAACAAGTAAAGCTTTAACACAAATATGAAAATAATCACAATCAGAATCCCATTAATACAAGTACTTCCCTTTAATCAAGGAATTACTACTTAACGGATACTAACAGGGATAATTAAGGAAAGAAAATCAATTTGAGGAAGATTGATTTCTGACCATATAAGGGATAGTAAGAATATAGAGTATACAATTGAGTCTAAGTAAATAATGTATTTAATTTGGGGATAGGATTCAGCGGGGGTGAAACATCAAAGCAAATGAAGGAATGAGAATCAATCAGCTTAATCAAACGAGTAAAATTAGGGGTTTATAAGAAAACCTTTGCAATCAATCATAACTTGAGGAAATCAAGATCAATCAAGAAGGAATCATGATTCTGCAATTCAACATATAAATAGAAAAGAATGAACAAGCGTATCAGACATGCAGGGTCAAACATATTGACAAAAAGGAGCAAACTAGACGAACATAAACGTACAGAAGTGACATGAATAGGCTAAGGACTACTCAAAGCATGGTAATCAACAAGGTCAAGCAGTCATGGCTCACACATAGTACCAAAATGAAGAAACCAGTCTAACACATAGCAACAGGTAAAAGAGATCAGACCAACACACGAAAATAAGTAAAGGAAGTCTTTAAAAACTCACAGTAACAAGTGAGAAAAGTTTTAGGAAATTAGGGTTTTAACAAAAATGGTAAGAACTCAGACTCAGTCAAGACAAACAAAGGAAAGGGTTTAACCATGAAGAACTCAATCGAAACGGGCATACGTACAAAAAGACAGTTTCAGAACCCCGGATAAAACCAAAGATACTTAGGGTTTTAACACGATGAACCAGGTAGAAGAAAAACATAAACAAATCATTTAAACATAGTAAAATCATAAAACAACACGGAAAAATCGGAGAAGAGATCTTTTAAAGAGGTTAAGAAAACCCTAATCGTTGAAGACGAAGAGCCGCTTTGAAAAAAATCAGAAAACCTTTAAGGAAAACACTTAAGAGGTTCATAACATACACAGATCTAAGACAGATCTGAAAGAAAATCGGAAAGCCTTTAAAGTTAGGGTTTCGGAGAACCCAGAAAAATGAGAAAGACTTCGAAAAGTTACCGATCTAGCCGGAAAAGCCATGGATAGCCGGGAAAAGACCATAGATAGAAGTTGAGCAAAGACTGGACTAGATCTCTTTGAGATCTTTCCATGAAATCACGAAAACAGGAAACCAGGAGACATAGGAGACCGGTACACGTCTCAAACAGCCATGGGAGTGCATGGATTGAGAGAGAATCGAAGGGGATTAGGGTTGGTTTGGGTGGCGGCGGTTAGGGTTTGAGTGAGGTTGCAGAGGGAATTGGAGAGGAAGGGGATTCAAGGGCGGCGGGTTGGTGGAAATGAACTAGGTTAAGGGGGTCGTTTGGGTTTATTTTAGGTAGGTGGAATGGTGGCCGTTGATCTGAATGATCAACGGCCCAGATTAAATGGGGTAGGTGGGCATCCGGGTTTGGGTAGGGTTTAAAAGGGTTAGGGTCGGGTTTAATTAAAAATTGGGCCGGGGAATTGGGGGTTTGATTTGGGCTAGATTTGAAATACAAAAGGGGCTGTTATTTAAATAGCCAGTTTTCTCTTTTTAATTTATAAGAAATAGTAAATGGCTTCTGAAAAATAAATTGAAAGTACTAAAGTGATTTATAACATATAATTAACAATTTGAAAATCAGGATCTAATTTTATGCGTCTAAAACATAATTAAACTTTAAAATGGCTAATATTGCAATTATGTGCAATTTAGCTTTAAAAATACTGAATAAAGTTGTAAAATATTTGTAAAATTACTTTAGCCATATTTGGAATAAATATAGAAATGCAATAGATTAATTATCAAAATTAATAATTTTGGGAATAATTATTGGGATTTTATGGATAAAAAAGGGGAAATAAATCAATTAAAAAATCTTTAAAAATATGAAAAATAATAAAACCCTTGGACATGCTCATATATGCATACATATGCTATTTTGAAGGTGTATATTAAATATATATATATATATGAAAAAATTGGGTATCAACAACGACGCCACTATCATTCCTGAATACTGAATCCCCGCGCTTTTAGCCTTCTATCTAAAGTATAGACTATTCACAACCTTCTGTATTTGAGTATTATTGATACCCATTTTTTCCCTCATATATTTTTAAATATTCTTATATATTTTTAAAATAGTGCACATGCATTTACAAACATGCACAAGTATTTCTATAATTTTCCTATAATTTTAAAGGCTTTAAACCAATTTATTTCAGCATTTTTATTATACAAATATCCAATAATTATCCCTCATATTATTTTTATGATTATTTGATCATCTAAATTCATCATTACGCCCAAATAGTGCTTAAATATTTTAATTATATTTTTTATAATTACATTTGCATTTTTCAAGCTAGAATTGCACATTTTTGCAATAATAGCCCATGCATATGCATAATTATATTATCTATACGGAAAATGACTTCTTATATTTTTATAATATTAAGTAATTATTTTAAATCATTTTCATATACAAATAGAATTTCTTTTCATTTTATTAATTATTTTTATAAATTATTTTATTAATTTAAATGGGTATTTAAAACATAGCCCTTTTTAAATGATTTTCCGGACCTACCCCAGTCAAATACCCTATCCAGCCCAATAATCCAATATCCAATACACTAACCCAACTACCCATACCCATACCCGTCCAATTAAACCCGCCCCACCTAAAATCTAATCCTGGCTGTTGATCTTAGAAGATCAACGGCCCTAAATCCCCAACCCTTTTTAATATACCTAAATACCCCAAACCCTATTTCATTCGCCCTAGCCCGCCGTCTTCTAATACTCTCCTTATCTCTCTCACCCTCTCAAACCCTAGCCCGTCGTCACACTTTCCTTCTTGATTCATGGGATCATCCTTTGATTCCCCGCCTTATTTGGCTTTGTTTCTCTACTGGCTACCCGATCTTGATGCTACTTGATCTATTTGCCTCAAAAGGCAAGAGTATTTCAAGAGACGAAAAACCATATTTGGTTCAAAGTCTCTCATATTATGTTCATCCCAATACCTGTGAGTACGAATATTTTCGTATCTTAGGGTTTCAAATCTCTGGTTCAAACCAGATTTGGTTCAACTTATGCTTATTTTTATGAATCTGGCTATTTTTGGTTGAACCTGTTTAGATCTTCCCAAATTTAAAACGATTTTATGTTCGTTTTGGTATTTTTCCTTTAAAATTTCAATA
Source organism: Nicotiana attenuata (assembly GCF_001879085.1). Lineage (NCBI taxonomy): Eukaryota > Viridiplantae > Streptophyta > Magnoliopsida > Solanales > Solanaceae > Nicotiana > Nicotiana attenuata. The sequence goes on from NW_017673698.1 coordinate 69,919, forward strand.
CTCCTTTCTCTATATTTCTCTAATCTTTTTCTATTATTATTTTACGAGCGATTTTATTTACCCTAAAACTAGGGTTTTGATTTCAACAGATTTTTGCCAAAATTTTTTTTTTAACCTTTAGACATTTTCGTCTCTGGGTATCTGTTAGGGTTTCCCTATTTATTTTACTGATTTTACTTGTTATATGTCTTTGTATTTCTGCCTATTTTCTTAGGGTTCCGATTATTTGTTCATTCTTACTGTTTCTGCCTGTTTGCCTTTAACTCTGGCGACTAATTGCGAATTGATTTTATTTACCTAAATTAGGGTTTGAAATCAGTTTTCCTTTTCTGTACAGTACTGGTGTTTACTTATGCGGTTACCTGTTCTTACCTTATTTGGACCCATGTCCGATTAATAATTTGTGCTACTTCCCTTAACTTAACCTTACTGGCCTGATTTTATGTTCTGATTATTAAACTCGGCTTCTAATTGATTTTGGAATTAGTTCTTACCTCATTTAACCTAGTACTTGACTACTGATTGATTCCATATAAGGTTTTCCTTAAATTAAGTGATACTAGCCTAAGTTTACTCGATTCTGTTTTGTTAATTGATTTATGCCGACCTTAATTGATTGTTAAGTTATTTTCATACCTTATTTGGGTAGGACTGGTTCATTACCTTATTTGTTTACTTCATTGGGTGCTATTTAAACCCCCTTCCTCACTCCTTTAAGAACAACTCTACAACTCTCGAACTCTCTGTTCTCACAAAAACTTAAGCTCTCTCTATTCTCTTATTCTGATTTCTGCAATAAGTGGCTATTATTTGGCCGGCTGAAAGCCAAGGCCAAGCTCTCTGGAATTTAACTGCTATTGCATTCCTACTTGCTTTCTTCTCAACTGGTATGCCTTAACTTTTACTATTCTGTTCTCTATACTTTATTCGATTAGTCTGTTTTAATCCTCAGCATGATTCTGCTTTCTATGTGACTATATGATCCCATTTAGTAATAATGTTAAACTAAGTTACTTCAAATAATGTGACCCCTTTTCCTAAGTTAGTTTTAATGTTCAGTCTATTTTTCTTTCTAAACCTTGCCAGATACTGTAAGCATGTAATCAAATATGTTTGTGGTTTAATTTAAAGGTCCAGTCTGTTTCTGTCTCTGTGTTTAAGCCATGATTGCTTTAATATTTAGCCTAATCAAATGCCAATTTATTTGAACTATGTGCTGAACATGAACTTTGTTTGTTTCTTGGTGCAGTTCTATCTGTAACTCTGTATTCTGAATTTGCTTGCTTCGGAAAAATAAACTATTTTGAAAACTTGCCCCCTTACCCTTTATGCACTGGTTTACAAACTCCAATTCTTAGTCATTTAGGTTCTCACCACCCCCAGTATGAGCACTACCTAGGGTCCTTGAGACTCCTCTGAACTCTGACACATTGGGGCTGGTCTTCCAATCTTTTTATGAGTTATTTTTTTTCTCTGAATGTGGTTCTGGTGTGAGCATTGCCCAGGGTCCCTGAGGCCCTTGGGAACTTTGACACACTGAAAACCTAATTTTATGTGCCATGGATGGATCACTATTATGCTCCAGAGCTGTTGTGTTTGAAGGTCTGGTTCCCAGGTTTAGATTGGGCCTATGAAAGCTCCCTATAGTGTAATCGTTACTATTATGTAATTCATTCATTCTGGGCTGTAATGATCTCTATAATAACAGATTTGGGGTTTATTAGTAAAAGCTGGGGAGGGGGTTCTTATACCTTTGTTAAAACTGGGTAGAAATCCTACCTATAGGTTTAATTATGTTGATTGAATTACGTGAATGATGGACTGTGTTTAAAGATCCTGCCTATAGGATTTTCCTGATTCTGTGCTTGCATGCTAGAAATCCTGCTCAATAGGACTTTTCGCTCGACTCTGCATTAGAAATCCTATTCATAGGATCTACATATATTTTCAACCCAATGTGCATTAGTGACCATGTCTATAGGACTTTTGTCGATTATCTTTCATGACAATCTATTAAGTTCTGTCCAAATACGACTAATAGATATCATGCCTGTAGGGTGAAATCAGTTCTGAAACTTAGAAATCCTGCCTGTAGTCGTTTAAATAAACCTCGCAATTAGAAATCATGCCTATAGGGGTTTAAATCAATTCAGTAATTAGAAAGCATGCCTATAGGATCTAAAAGGAATAAAAAATTATCTTTATGAGTTAAAATCAGTGCTACACTCAGAAACCATGTCCATAGGTCTGTAATTAATAAGCTCGTAGAAATCATGCCTATAGGATTCTGTTAATCGATTCTGAATTCAGCCACTATTGTAAATCACTTAGGCAATATATCCGTAGGACTTACTAATGATTCTGGGTTTAAAACTGTGACATACTACTGCCTGAAATGCCCAGATCCATGCTAAATAAAATCAGTAGGCAAACAAATAGGCCCAATGCTCACCTTAATAAAATTGTCTTTACACTCTGTTTTTCTCACGTAGATATCCTGCCTATAGGATTCCAAAATTAACAAAGTTTGCTGATTCAATTGCGTGCCTTTTGTTGTTTATATGTGGAGGTTAATGTGAGCCCATACTTGTTCTTATTTGAAAGTCCTACTTGTTTTTGTTTGTCGCCTATATTTCACATTTTTAAGTAATGTAGATTGGTCTAGAACAATCCCAAATAGAGGTCCTAATACCTCCAGGGCCATAGGTAAGGGACGGGTAGTGCACGCATAAGGAACGAGCTAGAAACTACTAGAACGCTTAAGTAACAACTTAAAGATAGTAATTGGGGTAGTAAGGAGATGATAGTCCGTGCGCTAATGCTATGAGTAAAACCCCGACTTGAGGGAGTTGCAAAGCATTACATGGGATGATCCTATAGGCTAAAAAACTTAGGACCTCCCCCCCATACTCCTGTTTAAAATAAANAAACGTAAGTAACCCCCCCCCCCCCCCCCATACTCCTGTTTAAAATAAATTGAATATTGTATTTGTCCAAATTGTTTTCTTTCCTTTTTAGACTAATCACGTAATTTAAGTTCGGCCGGGACCCACCGTTGTGGACCTCGAGGGGTGCCTAATACCTTCCTCTCAAGTTAATTTCGAGCCCTTACCCGATCTCTGGTGATGTAAACTGGTTATATGAGTTATCTGCTCTAGGTGCCCTAACTCACCTTAATCCGTTAGGTGGCGACTCTTTCAAATCCAATTCCCTACCCTCTCGGAAAGGAGTTGTCCCAGAAATGTCGAAACCCGATTTCGCGAGAAAAAGGGGGCGCGACAAGTATCTCATACGTTGTTCACATTTACCTTACTTACCTTAAAATCTCGCATCATATCTTATATCTCTTTCATGACCTCCCTTTCACACAAGTATAATTCACATCCACAACTTGAAGCTCTTTTATAATACTTGCACCTCGGTGCATACACAATCTAGTGGTAGCTCCATGCTGACTTTTTACGAGGTTGGTACTCTTCTAACTGGCTCTATCGTAGGGCTGCTATAGAATATGGTGGTTTTGTTGTACTATCTCTCTTATGCCTCTGATATTAAGGATGATCCTGCAATGTTCTGAATCACGATTTCTATAATTGTCTGGGCCAATAATCAGACTCCTGAGTTACTTTTTTGATGTAATTCTTTAGTTTCATCTTCCTTCTGATCGGGCTTTATGTAGGCTTAAGCTATCTTCCGATCTGGGACTCATGGCATTTAATTGTTACTTTAGCCTTTCATGGATGCTATGGAATATCCATGATACAGTCTTTTTAACAATTCAATCCTTTGTCTATGACCTGGACTCAATTCTTTCTTTCAACATATATGCTGCATGGATAATATTCCGAAATCTTAAGTGCGTTCATAACGTAACTAACTCTGGATCATTGATCGAATAATTCCTTTTGTTGCTTCTCAACTTTCTTTAAATGTAAGCAATTACTTTTCCTGGTCGTTCTGTCGCTTATTGCATGAATACTTGGCTTATCTTAGTGCCAACACATATTGGAATTCCATACAACACATATGATCTTGAGTATCACTTTTGAATTTTTTTCTTCTTCCCGTTCATAGCCACGATAGGTGCCACTTTCTTATGGAGTACATACAATGTTGTTATGAGACTGTTGTTCCAAGACCATTTCTTCTTCAAGTTACTATGCTTAGGTTGAAGCCTTCTTCCTTATTTCCTCAACTAGTCTTTCATTGTAGTACTTAGGGAGGATCCTCTGACTCTATTACACCGAATACTCGATGGAATTTTTGATGTTCTTCCTCGCCTATAATTATCCGTAGTTTACGCTCATGTGCTTGTAGGGTTGCTTCTGAACTTGATATTTTGACTGTCTTCCCAGTGGCATTCTCTTTTATTTCAGTAACACTCATATGGTACCTTTAACTACCCTAACTCCTATCTGAATATTTTTCAAGGATCACGATGTCATTTCTGCGAGACTGCATTCCCCATGTTGGGGTTCACTATGTTTATCTTGCACGATATGTTGATTTGTCTGTATCTTCTTGTCTAGCCATAACTAGTCTCTCCCTGAATCAACTACTAACTATTCGTTGGCCCATTCTCATATCTATATTCCGCGTAATCTTTCTTGGGTTATTTCCTCTGTCTTAACTTACATCTCGCACTGGCTCTTTATTTATTAATAACATCCCGGGTCGGAACCCTTATGTCACGACCCTAAACCCGGACCCGGTCGTGATGGCGCCTCTCGTGAAGACGAGGCCAGCCAATTAATCCAACTTATCTTTTTAGAATAGTTAACATTAATAAGCAGCTTTAATATAATTAAGTAACCACAGTCTATTAAAAGATCTCTTTAATAAGTGCAGAATAAAATCCAAACACAGCCCAAACCGGGGTGTCACAAGTCACGAGCATCTATCAGAGTATAAATACAACTACAAGACCTAAAATATACAAAGCCGGAATAATGAACCAAAAGAGAGAAAAATAGTGCTGCGAACGCAGGCAGTCACCTCGCTACTCCTATAGCTCTACTTCTGATCAGCCAAAACCCGCTACCCGGTGAACAAATACCCGCATCTGCACACGAGGTGCAGGGAGTAAAGTGAGTACTCCAACTCTGTGAGTAATAAGGGTAAATAACAACTGAGCAGTAAGAAATCACGTAAAGCAAACCATCATGCTATATAGGGACAGTGAAAAACCCTTTGAGAGAAAAGCAGTGAAGCTGTAAAAACTTTAGAAATATCTTAGCTCAGTTTAAAACCTCTTTTGAAAATGACTTTTTCAACAATTATGCAATTGAATGCAAAACAAATAGTACAGATAAGCACAGAAGTCCGCCTCTCGGGCACCACACTCGGTTATCAGATAATACCAGAGCAACAGGTAAATATTGCAAGAAGTAGCACAAACAGCATATAATGGCAGACAATGAAATAAGGTAAACACATCAAACAGTACCGGTACCGCTGCGGCGTGCAGCCCGCTCCGCATATCGCTGCGGCGTGCAGCCCGCTCCGTTTATCATCGACGGCGCTCACTAGGGGTGTGCAGACTCCGGGAGGGGCCCCTTACAGCCCAAGCACAATATCAAGCCATCTCGTGGCATCAAACTAGGCCCTCAGCCTCATATCAATAACATATAACACTGTTGCGGCGCGCAGCCCGATCCATAAGTATCCTCACAATACAGGCCCTCGGCCTTGCTCAGTCAACAAAATCACATAAGCCACTCGGGCAACAGTAAAACAGTGTTTCTCAGCCCAAACATCATTTAAATATCATTTGAGTATTAAAACTGAGTGAACATGGCTGAGTTTTGAAAACAGTAGGAAATAACATGACTGAGTTCAAATATATATAATTAAATCAGTGAGGAATTATCAACAACAATTCCCGAAGGGTTCAATTAGTTGGCACGAAGCCCAAACATGGCATTCAGCCCAAATAATGATGATAGCAAACTGATTTCAATCAAATACGTGGTAAAATCATTAATCGGGGTGGACTAAGTCATAATCCCCAACGGTGCTCTACCCCATGCCCGCTAACCAGCGTGCAAGTCACCTCAACATAGCACTATGATGTGCAATCCGGGGTTTCAAACCCTCAGAATATCATTTACAATTATTACTCACCTCGAACCGGCGAAATCTCTAGCCCGCGATGCCTTTGCCCTTCAAATCGGCCTCCATGCGCGTCGAATCTGACCAAAACCACAACGAATACGTCACAATATGCCAAAGGAACAATACCCAATCGAAAACAATCGAAAAATATTAAAAATCCCGAAATTGGCAAAACCCGAGATCCGGGCCCACTCCTCGAAACTCAGAAACTTCCACACCAACGGATTCCTTATCTCGCCACGAGTCTATACATATCAAAATCACAAGAATCGGAGTCCATCTGACCCCTCAAATCCCTAGTTTAAGCTCTCTTAGGTTCAAGTCCTAAACCACCATTTTTGACCTTTAATTTCTTAAGTTTTTCGGCTCTAACCCATGTATTTACACCATAAAATCATGTTTTTAAGTCCAAGAGTTCATACCTGATCAAAGCCTTTGAAACCCTCTTCAAAATCGCCCAAAAACTCTCCAAGTCCGAGTTAAAAATGTGAAACCCTTCAAAAATTCGGGAAGATGAAATTAAATAAATCTGCCCAGGCAAAACCACATATGCGGTCACTATCTCGCTTCTGCGGTGTCTGCTCCTGCGGTCCAATGTCCGCTCCTACGGAAATCTCAATTAAAGCCGCTGGCCGCATCTGCGGTCACCCAGCCGCATCTGCGGCTCCGTAGGTGCAGCTCCCTATATGTATCTGCGGTCCAACCCAGCTCCAACATTTCCGCTTCTGCGACACTCACCTCCGCTTCTGTGTGACCGCACCTGCGGTCCCATAACCGCAGGTGCGAAAATACCAGATACCAGCAGACCTTAACAATGCAAAAATTCTGAAACTCTCCGTTTAACCATCCGAACTCACCCCGAGGCCCCCGGGACCTCAACCAAAAACACAAACATGATCCAACACCTTATTCAAACTTGCTCGAATCATCAAAACACCACAAATAACACCTAAACCATCAAATTACATCAAATTCAAGCCTAAGTTCATCCAAATCTTCCGAAACTTGCATTCGATCAAAAACCCGACCAAAACACCTCCGAATCAACTGAAATTTTGCACACACATCCCAAATCACCTAACGAAGCTACTGCAACTCTCGGAATTCCATTCCGACCCTCGGATCAAAATCTCACCTATCAACTGGGAATCGCCAAAATACTAACTTCGCCAATTCAAGCCTAATTCTACACCGGACCTCCAAAATAACTTCCGATCACACTCCTAAGTCACAAATCATCCCCCGAAGCTAACCGAATTGTCGGAATCCACATTCGAGCCCTTTAACTCATAGGTCAATATCCGGTTGACTTTTCCAAAACAAGCCTTCCTTAAAGAGACTAAGTGTCTCATTTCCTTCCAAAAATCAACCCAATTCAACTCGTTCACACAAAACTAAGGATTCATGAGAAACAAGCACGCATATAGATTAGACGAACAAANTTACACTTGAATTTATGAAATACTTATAGTTTCATGCATATGCGTATGAATGTCATGTCGTGCATAGGTACATGTGTTCATAACATCATCAAGCCTCTGAGAGCATCCCATCATATCATCTCGGCCACTGTGGGCAAAATCATCAACGTATACCAGCTGATCAGGTGGTAGTGCGTATATAACGCCATAACCTTTCCCATATCCCATATACATATATATACATATATATACGCCTATATAATGCCATCTGGTCATGGGTCAATGTGCATGTATAAATGCATGAAATGCATGTGAAATACGTTAATAAAATCTCTCGGTACATCATAAGACCATTATGCCTCTGATTAATATCATGAAATAAACTTTACCAACTTACATATTTTTGAGACCCATGAACAGATGATAGAATAATATGACACATGGGGAATCAAGAACATAAGCATCTCTAGTATTTCTATGAATAGAGTCATTTATGGAATTTGTGTATCTGCTCGTTTCGTTCGTGTCGTATAGATCATGCCAAAAAGAAAGAATGGATAGCCTTAACATACCTGAGCCGATTGTCTTGACAATCACACGTCAATTACGGCAACACGTAATGGCGGATCGGAGTATGGAAAAATCCGTATGACATTCTTGAGAAAGATTGCACCGTACTCCCTTAGAATCGCAAAATACCAGTGCTATTACGCAGCCTTTGAAGCAAATTATGTTGCCTAAGAATTGTAAAGATTTCATTATGAAATCCTGAATTCCACCCGTTACTATATGTATAAGCATCTCAATTTGTGATTTTGGAAGGCCTTTTATATAAGTGGTGTGGGCCCCACACTTTGTATGACTAAGCCACAAAGACTCCTCCAATCTTGCCACCTTAGTAAATGGACTTAAGAGTCACATTAGGCTTGATTTAAGCCTTCATGCTGCTGCCATGTTAGGGACTTAATTTCTTATCTAATAATTTTTTAATTATAAGTTAATCTCCCACTTAAAAATTCATAATTATCCATATAATTAAGAATTATTCCAAATTACTTAAATACTACTTATTTTTAACACACATTATACATCTTACTATCATGGTCATGTAGTACCTTGTATGGCACTAGTCCATAAATACCGGGTATTATAGCTTGGACCGTATTTTATCCCAAATTGCCAAACTTTGAAGGAACACATTTTCTTCGATCCGCTTACCCTCTCAACTTCACGAACTAACTTATCACTTGTTTGAAATAGCGTAACACTTATAACCTCAAAATACTCTCATTCCCGAGCTTACATCAATTAACTTACGACGGCACTTTAACGTACGAAAATACGGGATGTAACATCTCATTTCCAAGATTTCATCAATTTACTTATGGCGCACTTCCACATATAAAAATATGGGGTGTAACAGGAAGGATAACATTAGAAGTCGGCTTAGAAATCTGCTATAGTTCCTTACGGAGAAGCGGGAGCTCCATGACTTGTTGATCTGACGAATGGTTATGAGTTTCTGCGTGTTTCTATCATCATTGGCAGTATATGAAAGTGTTAGAACGAGGCTTTGTTTGATAAGAGGTTTATTATCGGTATTAGGTTGTTTTGAGCAGCTACTTGATTAGAAGTTATCGCTGTGAGTGTTTGAGTTATGTGGTATATCATGTGACTACATCTTGGGTTACGGATATGGTTTGATACATCTTGTTCAGACTTATACAGTGTGTAGATGCGAGATTCTGATCTTATAGAAAATTCCGGATGTTGGAAATTGGGCTCTAAGACTTATGGGCTAGGTTGGATTAAGAAATTTCAGTCATGTTGTGTTATCAGACCTATATGGGATACGGTGACTTGGGATCACCCCCGAGTATGTGCATGTGAGGTTACACGGTGATTTGGTGGCTTTTGGAACCACTCTTGGCACGTTTGAGGACGAACGTATGTTTAAGTGGGGGAGGATGTAACGACCCGACCGGTCATTGTAAGCATTGCACTTCGCTCGGTTGTTTGAGGACATGAGTAGATCCATATGAAGTATTATGACTTATGTGGATCATCGATTTTGATTTTCAATTTATTCGGAATTCAAGTTGGAAGAATGATTCTCAGCTAGAAGCTTTAAATTTGACAGGTTTGACCAAGTTTTCACTTTTTAGTATTTGACCTCGGATTGGATTTTTGATTATTCTGTAAGCTCCGGTAGGTGATTTTGGACTTAGGAGCACGTCCGAAATATAATTTGGAGGTCCGTGGTAGAATTAGGCATGAATTGGCGAAAGTTGGAATTTTGCCGATTTTGGCGGGTAGTGAAAATTTTAATATCGGGGTCGGAATGGAATTCCAGAAGCTGGAGTAGGTTTGTGGTGTGATTTCTGACTTGTGTGCAAAATTTGGGGTCATTCAGACGTGATTTGATAGGTTCCGGTGTCGTTTGTGAAATTTGAAAGTTTAGAAGTTCTTAGACTTGAATCCGAGGGTAATTTGGTGTTTTGATATTGTTTTGAGTGATTCGAAGGCTCAAATAAGTTTGAATGATGCTATGAGATGTTTTGGTATGTTTGGTTGAGATCTTGAGGGCCTCGGGTGAGTTTCGGGTGGTTAACAGACTTGGTTTTGAGTTGGGGAAATAGCTGAAGTTTCTCATTTCACTCATCTGGTTTCCTTATACGCGATCGCGTAGTCAGGTCCGCGATCGCGTAGGCTAAGTTGGTCACTGATGGAAATTTGCCTACGCGTTCGCGAGTAGAGGAGCTCGATTGCGTAGCTTTGAGGGCCAGTGATACACGAACATGTGGGCTATGCCGCGTTGGCGAAGAGGAAAAGGGGTAGGAACTGAGGTCAAGAGTTTTATTCATCGCGAACGCGTGAGGCGGTTCGCGATTGCGTAGCTCATCGGGGCATAGCATCGCGTTCGTGTGGGAGATTCCACGTTCGCGTAGAGTTAGTTTATAGGGAAGCATAATTGTGCTTCGCGATCGCGAGGATTGTTCCGCGATCGCGATGAAGGTATATCTGGGCAGATTTAAAAGATTCAAAATGAGGGTTTCGAGTTCATATCATAAAATTGAAGTGGGAGCTCGGTAGAAGGCGATTTTTGAAGGGATTTTCATAGAGGTGATTGGGGTAAGTGTTCGTCACTTGATTTTGGTTAAATTCCATGATTTTATCTTGATTTTTATCATCTAAATTGGGAATCGGGGTGAAAATTTGGGGGGAAAATGGAAGAGTTCTTGAGAGAGTAATTTGGGGATTTGAGGGACCAAATGAGGTCGGATTTTGATGAAATTGGCATGGGTAGACTCGTGAATGAATGGGCTTTCTAGTTTTGTAATTTTTGTCGGACTTCGAGACGTGGACCCGGGGGCCGGGTTTGAGTGAATTTCGGGATTTTTGTCCAATTAAGTAGTTTTTCTTGTGGAATTGGTTCCTTGCCCTATATTGATTGCATTGTATTGCTTTTGGCAAGATTCGGGACGTTTGGAGGTCAATTCTAGGGGAAAGAGCATCGCGAAGTAGAGATTTGATCGGTTTGAGGTAAGTAACGATTGTAAATCTAGTCCTGAGGGTATGAAACCCCGGATTCTGTGTCATGTGACTATTTTGAGGTGACGCACATTCTAGGTGACGGGCGTATGGGCGTGCATCGTTGGGGATTGTGACTTGGTCCGTCCCGTATCTACTCTAAAGTTGAACATTTTGTTGAAACTACATGCTTCTTACGTGTTTTAGAAAGAATTTTCGTAAATCAGGCTGGATGTCATGTTTAGGCCTTATGCCAGTGTTGTTTGGACCCTTAGAGGTCTTTTATTGCTATCTTCTCGTTGTTTTCGATTGGAAATCTATACTCAGTCATGTTTATACTTATTTACTGCATAACTCAGTTTCTATTACTCCGTTTTAATGCATCATATAAATGTTGCTTGGGGTGAATGCCTTGTTTTACTGATTTATGACTGAGTGAGGCTGAGTGCCTGATTTGTGAGGATATTTATGGGATCGGGCTGCACGCCGGAGCATGTTTTACTGATTTATGACTAAGTGAGGTCGAGGGCCTGATTTGTAAGGATATATATGGGATCGGGTTGCACGCCGCAGCATGTTTTACTGATTTGTGACTGAGTGAGGCCGAGGGCCTGATTGATTTATGCCATGATTGGCTTGTTATAGCGCTTGGGCTGAAGGAGCCCCTCCGGAGTCTGCACACCCCCAGCGAGCGCAGGTACCTACTGAGTGCGAGTGCCGAGTGACTGGGAGGCATGAGTGATGGTGAGGTTTGTCCGAGGGGCTGTTATGAGTGATGGTGAGGTTTGCCCGAGGGGCTGTATATGAGTGATGTTTGCCCGAGGGGCTGTATACGAGTGATGTTTGCCCGAGGGGCTGTTTATGATTTCATCATTTTGCTCATTTTTGCATTGAACCTTTGTACGAAAACTGTTGGAAGATGTTTTTAAATGATTTTTCTAGAACTTGATTTAAACAAGCTGATTTGATTCAACTATGGTTTTAAAAGCGTGCCGTATTTTTACTGAGTTTCTGTGATATGAACTTTATTTGCATTACTGCTCGTCACTACTTCTCATCCTTTATTTACTGTTGTTACTTACTGAGTTAGCGTACTCACATTACTCCCTGCACCTTGTGTGCAGATCCAGGCATTTCTAGACACGGTAGCGAGTGTTGATTATTCAATTGCAGATCCATCAGAGTTAGCAAGGTAGCCGCCTGGCGATCGCAGCCCTGCTTTCCTCCCTCTTTATCTTCCCTTAGTTGTATTCAATTATTTCTAGACTATGTTAGTCTTGATGCTGTCAAACGATTGTAGTAGATGCTCATCACTAGTGACACCCTGATGTCGGGCTTTCTTTCCGCACTTTGCTTTGATTTGAACTCCTTTATGAAGGTTTTATATTAATAGCTTTGGAATTATCTTTGAAATGAAGTTATCATTTTTTTTTTGGTAATGTGTCGGCTTGCCTAGTACCACGATAGGCGCCATCACGACAGGGTTAGTTTTTGGATCGTGACAAGTTGGTATTAGAGCCAAGGTTACATAGGTCTCACGAGTCATGAGCGGGTTTAGTAGAGTCTTGCGGATCGGTACGGAGACGTCTATACTTATCTTCGAGATGCTGCAGAACCTTGAGAAAATTCCACATTCTTGAATCCTTATCGTGTGTAATTGATTCAGCTTGAAGCGTAACTCTTTGAATTCCTTCCACGCATTCGTGTGCGCACATGAGTGCTCGGTATCAACTGTACGTCGACGACTTCTGAGTTCCATGATTGAGGTGAGAGATGTGATTTTGGCATGTGGATGATGGGCCGGGTATTGTATTTAGCATTTTTGGGGAAGAACTGTAGGCGTATGGCTGCCTTCAGGTCTGCCCAAGTCTCAAGCTTATCTTCACTGGCCCTGATGGCTTCGTATTTCACCCGCCATAAGAGTTTAGCATCACCCTGAAGATGCATGGCAACAATTGCTGCCTTTTTTGCTTCTTCGAACTCTCCCACAACATCGAAGTACTATTCACAGCACCCCCGATTTTCCGTCGCCTCAAAGCAGGCCTTGTAAGGAAGCGTTTATACTGAAGTCATAGCAGTGGCCAAGGTTTTCATTTTTTAATCCTTATAAATTCAAGATGAAAGGTAAAATTTGGTGTGCATATTTCTTATGCAATTATCTATGAATTATTAGCGTAATTCGACTTCGACTTATCACCAAATATGTACTGCAGTTGTCTTTGTTATTTGAAGTCCACACTTCTTTAGCTGGATTGCCACCATTTGTTATTTTAGTCTTTGCTTGGTCGTATTCAAGTGCAATGAGAAGGTTCAACTTAATCAATGTTAGAAGAAAAAAGATATAGGCACATCGCAAATTGCATAAAAAAGGTATGGTGGTGTCAAAACATTTATAATGATCATTTTCTTAAGACTAAAACTTTCCTATCTAATGTATTTTGCTGACTAAATGTCAGCACCCAATTCTCTTATAGGCCGTGATGGTGCCCAGCGTCACCGCTAGGCAAGCCAACACTGAACTAACCACGTGATTTTCCTTTTTAATAAATTTATAAGTAATTAAATTTTTCTTAATTAAAAGATTTAAAGAAACAGTAGGTTGAAATAAATAAAACGAAAGTAGTTGAGTGCAATCATAACCAAAGTGATAATCCAAAACCATAAGTCTGCTAGTGTATGCGCCAAGACCTGGTGTCACAAGTGTATGAGCACTAATAGATTATACAAAACTCTAGCTACTGTCTGAAATAAAAATAGACAGAAATGAATGTAAAGGAAAGACTCTAGGTGCTGTGGAATGGCTCAGGAAGAATCTCACCACTAGGCCTCCGGATAACGGGGATGCGCGTCGGTGTGATCGCCAGGATGCACCTGCCACAGATCCTGCACTGTCAGTGCAGAAGTGTAGCGTGAGTACATAAATAACATGTACTCAGTAAGTATCAAGTCTAACCTCGAAGAAGTAGTGAAGAGGGGTCAACATCAACACTTACTATGGGCTAACAATAATAAGCAAGGGTAATGTAAATAATAATAACAATTCAATAATAAGCAGAGGTGAATAATTCTTCAACATTTAGTAAGTTTCAAGTGAGATCCTGTCATTAATAATCAAAAGCTCACAAGTCATAAAATAATATTAAGTATAATTAGGCTCCAAGTATTATTAAGCACGATTTATGCCAAGGTCGTATGGCCCAATCCAAAATAATGTCTACACTGCCGAGGGACGTGCGGCACGATCCATAGATGCATCTTTTCTACTGTCGAGGCGTTCGGCTGCTCCACAAGAAATAAGGATACTTTATAAGCATTTGACTTAAACGTTATACAAGGCTAATACACAATGTAATACAATTTCCATAAAAATGGTCTCTTACAATTACTTTATACAGTTCCAATATGATTTAGACAATTTAAATAACAAGTAGGCACAACATTACAAGTATTTCATGATTTGGTTCCTAAACTACCAGGACATAAACATAACTAGTAGTTACGCACGGACTCTCATCACCTCGTACATACGTAGCCCCCACAATTAGAAGCAAATATTAATTTAAATCACCTATGTGGTAAATTCCCTCTTACAAGGTTAGGCAAGAGACTTACCTCATGTCAAAGCTCACTTTTCGGTCACAATTTCGTTCTAATGCTTCAACTCGGTGCCGAACAATCCAAAACTAGTCAAATGCTATATAAATTAATCAATACATGTTCAAAAGATCATATTCTAACTATTAGAGTGATTACCCAACCCCAATTGAAGGATTCAAAAAATTCATCCTCGGGCCCACGTGCCTGGATTTAGGAAATTTTTGAAGAAAGTTGTTACCCATAACCTCACGTACTCAAATATATAATTTTCACTCAATTCTATAACCATTTTCATTGTTAAATCTCATTTTTATCAAAATCTAGATTTTTCTTCTAAAACCATGATTTTCACAATTTTATGTCACGCCCCAACTTTGGGAGGCGTGGCTAGCACCCGGTGCCGTGCTGGCCCGAGCGAACCACTCTGAAACTCATTCATTCCTTTTGTAACTATCATGGGCCAACATGACTACAGCTCGTAATGTACAATTGTAAGTGGGAAAAATACTGTATCACTAAACCATTTTTTTAATCATAAATACATATAGGACATAAAGGCCTCTGACATATTGTACATAATAAACTTATATCTACAAAGTCTCTAAGATTCTTTTGACATAAAATAGGACAGGGTACCAACCTACCCATAAGTTTGTAGCAAAAACTCTGATACACGATGACTTGTAGACTCGGCTGCACTCCGAATGAGGTGGAGTCTGACCGATCCTTCGCTGAATGCTAACCTCGTCTACTATGGGGGCTTGCCAAACTGATTGTCTATACCTGCAAGCATGAATGCAGCATCTCCAACAAAAGGACGTCAGTACGAATAATGTACCAAGTATGTAAGGCGGAACTGAAACATAACAGTAAGTCAACATTAATTAAGGACATGGAAGAAACATAGAGTAAAGGACTCAACCTGTAAGTGTGGATAGCTCTGTAAATCATGAAATATTTATAGTATCATGCATATGCGTATAAGTGTCATGTAATGCATAGGTCTGTACGTATATAACATCATAAAGCCTCTGAGGGCATCCCATCATATCATCTCAGCCACTGTGGGCAACATCATCATCGGATACCAGTTGATCAGGTGGTGATGCGTATATAACGCCGTAACCTTTTCTTATATCCCATATACATATATATACATATATACGCGTATATAACGCCATCTGAGTCATGGGTAAATGCACATGCATAAATGAATGCAATGCATAATGAAGTAAGTCAATATGATCTCTTGGAATGTTATGAAATCCATGTATAGACAATATGGTAGTAGGACATATGGGGAATCAGGAACATAGGCAACCTTAGTACTTCTAAAAATAGAATCATTTCTGAAACTTGCGTGCTTGCTCGTTTCGTTGTGTCATATGGATCACGCCAAAAAGAAAAAAAGGGATAGCCTTAACATACCTGAACCGACTCTCTTATTACTTTGTGTACCATGCTACCTCATAAATTTTCAACGCTCCACGACTGAAGGTTGTGTGCCTCACTTTCAAATCAAGGTGAAGTATTTCATAAAAGTTCTGTGCAATTACTTCCTTATTCAGTTAATAACTTCTGGTTGAAGCACTACATGAATTTAGTTTTACGACAATAAACATTGAGAAGCAATGAAATCATTAGCAAATGATGTAGTAGCTTACTAGCTTAATACTCCATTAAAGTAATGTGAAATAAAATTACTACTCCCTATGTCCCATTTTGTTCCACACAATCACTATTTCAAGAATCAATCAAATAACTTTTTCTTTGACTACACTTATCTTCTTCATTTTTTTTTATAAGTACATTTAATTATCCAAAATCCAATTACAGTAGTACTCTTCCGTAAGTAATGAATATATACTGCAAATTTTATTTTCAGCTAAGAAAGTACCTCAATATTAGGCTGCCGAATAGCTGAAGCATAAAATAAGCGCAATTTAAACTTCTTGAGCCTGTAAGGTTGATCACTTGCAGTTCGAACTGGCACGTCGATATTGTTGAAATTGCAGAAAGGAGAAAACAATTGGATGAATCTTGGTCACAACAAGTTTTACTAGTTTTGTGCAGAACTTCACTTTAACATTTTCCCATTAGTAATTGCATCAAATCTCTTCTTACTTATCAGTAAAGAGACCAAGAATTTGTACGTGTAAACAAGGCATTTCATGCCTTATGACTCATCATGCCTATTAGTGCCACTTTGGCTTAGATTGATGCCAATGGCACCACAAAAAAGATTTTTATCCACTTAATCATAATTATCCCCACAATTAATTAATTATCTACGTACATAATTAAGAATAATTACAACTTAGTTAAAATACTATTCACTTTTAACACACTTTATATAACTCACTATCATGGTCATGTGGTACCATATAAAATAAATACATACATTATTGTTTCATTAAAACGTCCATGTTAAAAAAAAATACATATTTTCTTATCTTCTAATTTTTCTAATCTCATATCAAGAGTATAAATTTCGTACGCTTAACTTTTGAAATGGTAAAAAGATAACCTTCGTTTAGTGTGGGAAAATAATTTATATCTTTATAATTAAAAAAATCTCATAAATAAAAATCACGTTAGAAGGGTACGTAAATTTCACAAATTAATATCAAATGGAGGAACAAGAAAATAAACTCCCAATATTCCATTTCTATATGATACTTTTATTCTCTCTAGTCTTTAAAAAATTGTACTATCATATATGTGAAAGATCTTTACCTTGGAAAAAAAAATTATTTCACCTTTATATTAAATATATTTAAAATCATAAAGATAATATGATACGTTTAAAATTACAAATTCTAAGTGGAGTAATACTTTTGATACATGCGAAAATATTTCTTAAGCATCTAGTTCAATCAACTAAACTAATAAGTACTATGGAGTATCATAAAATGTAACAAGAGGTATTACAAAAAAATAATATTGATGTTAGAAAACTTACGGGGTGTAACATTTTACATGTTAAAATCTATCCATAATCTATGTATTTTACTGACATTGTATGGAAACTACATACCTCAAAGTGCTAGGTGAAAACCCCCTCAAAGAGCTCCAAAATCGCCCAAGAGATGAAAGAAATTGAGCCAAAATAGCCTAAGTCCCGCATTAAATAAACCATTCTGCCTCCAGCGATTTTCGCACCTGCGGAGGGACGGCCGCTTCTGCGGCTCCGCATCTGCGAAAAATCATCGCAGATGCGGCCCTTGCCCAGTTGGCTTGCTTCCGCACCTGTGGACCACTGGCCCGCTTATACGCATCCGCTGCTGCGACGCGCGTGCCGCACCTGCGGCTTTGGCCACTTCTGCAGTTTCCTCCATCTGCGGTTCCTGGGCTGCTCCTGGTAGGCCGCTTCTGCGGCTGCTGGATCGCTTCTGCGAGCTCGCACCTGCGGCTGGCCCTCCGCAAGTGCGATTGCACCAGAAGCTGGGTGCTTCAGTTGTTCACTCAAGGCTAAACGACCTCCGCGCATCGCCCAAATGGCATTCAGGGCCCCCCAGGCCCCGTCCAAACATACCCAAAAATTTGAAATCATAAAACGGACTCGCTGGCACCCTCGGAACGTGGAAAAAAATATTAAAACTAAGAATCGCAACCCAAAACCAATAGAATCAACTATGAACTTCAAATTCTTCCAACTTACTCCGACCGCGCCGAAACATACTTAAACTACTCGGAATGAATCCAAATTTTACGTGCAAGTCTTAAATCACCATACGAAACTATTCCCAAGCTTGAAATTCCAAACGGACCTCGATAACATCAAAACCTATTCCAAACCAAATTTAAAAAACTTTAAAACCTTCAAGATGCCAACTATCAAGATTAAGCGCCGAAATGCTCCCGGGTCATCCAAAACCCGATCTGAACATACGCCCAAGTCCGAAATCATCAAACAAACGTATTGGAACTGTCAAATCCCAGTTCCGAGGTCGCTTACTCAAAATGTTGACCAAAGTCAAACTTAGCCTCTTAAAGCCAAACTAAGGAACCAAGTGTTCCGATTTCAACCCGAACCTTTCCAAATCCCGAACTAACCATCCCCGCAAGTCATAAGACATAAAAAGCACATAGGAGGAGTCTTATTTAGGGAAACGGGGATCTAGAAAGCAAAACGACCGGCCGGATCATTACATTCTCCACCTCTTAAACAAACGTCCGTCCTCGAACGGGTCTAGAATCATACCTGGAGTGTTGAATAAGTGTGGATATTTGCTCCGCATATCCCCCTCGGTCTCCTAAGTTGCCTCCTCGATTGATTGACCCCTCTACTGAACCTTTACCGCAAAAATCTTCTTGGACCTCAACTGGCGAACCTGCCTATCAAAAATTGGCAATTGGCTCCTCCTCATAACCCAGGCTCTCATCTAACTGAATCGTGCTGAAGTCTAACACGTGCGACCTATCGGCATGGTACCTCCGGAGCATAGACATGCGAAAAAACTGGTGAACTCCCGATAGACTGGGAGGTAAAGCAATCTCATAAGCAACCTCTCCCACTCGTCTCAGCAGCTCAAATGGACCTATAAACCTTGGGCTTAGCTTGCCCTTCTTCCCGTACCTCGTGATTCCCTTCATCGGCGAGACAATTAAGAGAACCTTCTCTCCCACCATAAATGATAAATCACGCACCTTCTGATCCGCGTAACTCTTATGTCTAGACTGCACTGTGCGAAGTCCCTCCTGAATCAACTTTACCTTTTCCAAGGCATCATTCACTAAATCAGTACCATATAACTTAGCCTCGCCGCGCTCAAACCATCCGATGGGAGAACGACATCGCCAACCATAGAAAGCCTCAAATGGAGCCATCTCGATGCTGGACTGATAATTTTTGTTGAAAGAAAACTCGGCCAAAGGCAAGAATCAATCCTACAGATCTGAACTTTCCGCTCCGACTTCCCGTCGGTTTGTGGATGAAAGGCTATGCTGAGCTCTACAAGGGTACCCAACTCACTCTGTACTTCTCTCCATAAATGAAGTGTGCTGACTTGGTCAACTTGTCGACAATGACCCAAACTGCATCAAAATTCCGCAAGGTCCGCGGCAACCTAACTACGAAATCCATGGTGATACGCTCCCATTCCACTAAGGTATAGTCATCTGCTTTAGTAGGCCACCTGGGCTATGGTGCCCATACTTAACCTTCTGGCAATTCAGGCACCTCGCAACATACTCAACTATGTCATTCTTCATCCGCCGCCACCAATAATGCTGCCCCAGGTCACGATACATCTTGATAGCACCTAGGTGAATAGAATACCGAGAACTGTGTGCCTTCTCTAGGATCTTTCCCCTCAAACCATCAACATTAGGAACACATAGGCGACCTTGGAGTCGCAGAACACCATCTTCACCGATAGTAGCCTCCTTGGCACCACCCTGTAGTATTGTCTCTCTAAGAACCAACAAGTGCGGATCATCAAACTGGCAAGCCTTGATCTGCTCCATTAGTGAAGACTGAGCGACGACGCATGCAAGAACTTGGCTGGGCACAGAAATACACACAAGTCTGTTGGCCAAGGACTGAATGCCCAAAGCTAGTGGCCTCTCCTCTACCGAAATGAATGCCAAACTACCCATACTCTCCGCCTTTCTGCTCAAGGCATCCGCAATTACATTTGCCTTGCCCTGATGATAAAGGATGGTAATATCATAATCCTTCAGTAACTCAAGCCACCCGCGCTACCTCAAATTGAGATCCCTCTGCTAGAACAAATACTGTAAGCTGCGAAAATTAACGTAAACCTCACACGACACCCCATAAAGATAATGCCTCCAGATCTTAAGAGCATGAACAATTGCGGCCAACTCCAAATCATGTACAGGGTGATTCTTCTCATAGGGCTTCAGTTGACGCGAAGCATATGCAATAACTCGCCCCTCCTACATCAATGCACAACCCAAGCCAACGCGTGAAGCATCGCAATACACAGTATACATCCCTGAACCGGAAGGCAACACTAGAACTGGTGTTGTAATCAAAGTTGTCTTGAGCTTCTGAAAGCATGTCTCGCAATCATCGGACCAACGGAGCACCCTTCTGGGTCAATCTAGTAAAGGTGTTGCAATAGATGAGAATCCCTCCACAAATCGACGATTATAACCTGCTACCCCTATGAAGCTCCCGATCTTAGTCGCCGTGGTAGGATGAGGCCAACTCTGAACTGCCTCGATCTTCTTAGGATCTACCTTAATACCCTCGCCTGCTACAACATGCCCCAAGAATGCCACGGAATCCAACCAGAACTTATACTTGGAGAACTTAGAATAAAGCTTCTATTCCTGTAAGGTCTGAAGCACCACTCTCAAATGTTGCTCGTGCTCCTCCATGCTACGCGAGTACATCAAGATGTCATCAATGAAGACAATGACAAACGAATCAATATACAGCCTGAACACTCGGTTCATCGAATCCATAAACATCGTCGGGGTATTAGTCTAACCGAAAGACATCACTAAAAACTCATATTGTCCATATCTAGTCCGGAAAGCGGTCTTCGGAACATCCGAATCCCGAATCTTCAACTGATGGTACCCCGATCTCAAGTCAATCTTAGAGAACACCCTGGCGCCCTGCAAACAGTCAAACAAATCATCAATACATGACAACGGGTACTTGTTCTTAATGGTAACTTTATTCAACTGGCGATAATCAATGTTCATCCGCATAGTCCCATCATTCTTCTTCATAAATAACACCGGTGCACCCCAAGGAGATACACTCGGTCTGACAAACCCCTTTTCTAGCAACTCCTCAAGCAACTCCTTCAACTACTTCAACTCTTCCGGAGCCATGTGATATGGTGGAATGGAGACAGGCTGGGTACCTGGAGCTGAATCGATACAAAAATCGATATCACGATCTAGTGGCATGCTTGGAAGATCAGAAGGAAACACATCGGAGAACTCCCAAACCATGCGCACTGAATCAATCACCGGAGTCTCTGCGGTAGTATCCAAACGTAAGCTAGATAAGCCAAATAACCCTTCTCGAACATGTGTCAAGACTTCATAAAAGAGATGATCCGACTAGGTGCACTGACAGACGAACCCTTCCACTCCAATCTAGGAAACTCTAGCATCGCCAAGGTAACCATCTTGGCATGGCAATTAAGGATGGCCTGATACGCAGACAACTAATTCATGCCCAGGATGATCACAAAGTCAGTCATATCGAGCAACAGAAGATCCTCTCTAGTCTCATAACCACAGAAAGTAACAATACAGGACCGATAGATCCGATCCACCACAATAAAATCGCCCATGAGAGTGGACACATAAATAGGAGTACCCAAGGATTCACGAGGAATGCCCATGAAATGAGCAAAAAAAAGATGAAACATATGAATATGTAGACCCTGGATCAAACAGCACTGAAGCATTCCTGCCGCAGACAGAAATAATACCTGTGATCACGGCATCTGAGGCCACTGCATCTGGTCCGGCCGGAAAAGCATAAAACCTAGCTGGAGCGCTACCTGACTGGCCTCCACCTCTAGGACGGCCCCTATCCACCTGCCCTCCGCCTATGGGCGGCCGAACAGCTGGTGGGGCAGTTGGTGCTGTAATCATAGGATGCTGACATTGCTACACTGCCTTGACCTGAAGCCTAGGGCAGAACCTCCGCACATGACTAAGATCCCCGCACTCAAAACAACCTCTCGGTACAGTGGACTGCTGACCTGAAGTTTGACCCTGATGGCCTAAATACCCACTGGAAGAACCTTGAATAGCTCGTGGGCGATATGAACTCTTTGGCATGGCGCTGAAATAGGGCCGCACTGGAGCACCTCGAGGAGGCGGCGGTGTTGGATTTGTTGGCCTACTGGACTGGCCCCTCACAAACTGACCTCTGCCCCCAGCCGGGGCACCTCTGAACTCTCCAGAATATCAAAACCGCTTATCTCTCGTAGCCTGCTCTTAGCTACACTGACAAACACCATCGATCCTCCGAGCTATCTCTATAACTAGCTCGTAAGAAGTCCCCATCTCAACCTCTCGGGCCATAGTGGCCTGAATACTAGTGTGCAAACCTACGACAAACCTCTGCACTCTCTCTGCGTCGGTAGGAAGTATCATAAGTGCATGGCGAGACAACTTAGGGTTCCTCGCCTCATGGTCGGTCACTGACATCGACCCTGCTAGAACTGCTCAATGTGAAACCGTAACTCTTCCCTCTGGGAGGGTGGAATATACCTATCTAGAAAGATACGGGTGAACCTGTCCCAAGTCATGGGAGGAGAATCAGCTGGTCTGCCAAGAAGATAGGACTGCCACCATCTACGAGCCCTGCTCTCCAGCTGGAAAGTAGCAAAGTCCACCCCATAGGACTCCAATATCCTGATGTTGTGCAGTTTGTCCCTGCACCGATCAATGAACTCCTGGGGATCCTCATGCCTCTCACCTCCAAATACAGGAGGATGTAGCCTGGTCCATCTGTCCAATAGCTTCTGCGGCTCAGCTGGTTTGGGCTCAGGTATAGCTGCTGCCACTAGCCGGGCTCCACCCATGGGTAGTGCGCTCGGGGTCTGATATACAGTAACTGCGTTCCATGGAGCTTGAGCAGTAAGGGTCTGTGCTCCCCCTCCTGCCTGGGATGTGGCTGGGTCCGCTGGAATTAAACCTGCCAAAGTTATAGTATCCATGAACCATAGCATACGGCCCATGAACTCCTGGAATCCCGGTGTGGACATGAAATCCACCGGGGTTGGCTCTGCTGCAGGCACCTTATCCTGCTCCTTAATAATAGGATCCTCTACTTGATCCATTGGTGGCATATCTGGAGAAACTTTGCGACGTCCTCGTCCTCTACCACGGGCTGGATCCCTTCTTCGACCTCTAGTAACGGGGGGAGCAGCTCCTCCAAGGTCTGGAACATCCGCTGCACGCGTTCTTACCATCTGTGAGAGAATAAGAGAAAGATATTTAGTACCACATCAACTGCACGATAGGAGATGAAGAAAAAGTAGTTTCCTAACACCTTATAGCATGTTCATAACTTGTGAGACCTACATGAATCTAGCACTCTGATACCATGTTGTCACGACCCAATTCTCTTATAGGCCATAATGGCGCCCAGTGCCGCCGCTGGGCAAGCCAATAGTGAACTAACCACGTGATTTCCCTTTTTAATAAATTTTTAAGTAATTAAATTTTCCTTAATTAAAAGATTTAAAGAAACAGTAGGTTGAAATAAATAAAACGAAAGTAGTTGAGTGCAATCATAACCAAAGTAATAATCCAAAACCACAAGTCTGCTAGTGTTTGCGCCAAGACCTGGTGTCACAAGTGTATGAGCACTAATAGATTATACAAAACTCTAGCTACTGTCTGAAATAAAAATAGATAGAAATGAATGTAAAAGAGAGACTCTAGGTGCTGCAGAACGGCTCAGGAAGCATCTCACCACTAGGTCTCCTAGTAACGGGAATGCACACCGGTGTGATCGCCAGATGCACCTGCCTCAGATCCTGCACAGTCAGTGCAGAAGTGTAGCGTGAGTACATAAACAACATGTACCCTGTAAGTATCAAGTCTATGCTCGAAGAAGTAGTGTCGAGGGGTCGACATCGACACTTACTGTGGGCTAACAATAATAATACATAAATTCTAAATAATCATAGGTCATGTAAATAATAATAATAATAATAATACTAATAATAATAATAATAATAATAATAATAATAATAATAATAATAATAACTCAACAACAAGCAGAGGTGAATAATTCTTCCATATTTAGTAATTTCTAAGTCCGTTCCTGTCATTAATAATCAAAATCTCACTGGCCATAAAATAATATCAAGTATAGTTAGCCTCCAAGTATTATTAAGCACGATTTATGCCGAGGCCGTACGGCCCGATCCAGAATAATGTGTACAATGCCGAGGGACGTGCGGCATAATCCGTAAATGCATCTATTCTACTGCCGAGGCATTAGGCCCACTCCAAGAGAAATGAGAATAATTTATAAGCATTTGATTTAAACGTTATTACAAGGCTAATACACAATGTAATACAATTTCCATTAACGGTCTCTTACAATTCCTTTATCAAGTTACAATATGATTTAGACAATTTAATTAACAAGTAGGGCACAACATTATAAGTTTTTCGTGATTTGGGTCCTAAACTACCCGGACATAAGCACAATTAGTAGCTACGCACGGACTCTTGTCACCTCGTGCGTAAGAAAATATTAATTTAAATCACCTATGGGGTAAATTCCCTCTCACAAGGTTAGGCAAGAGACTTACCTCGTCTCAAAGCTCACTTTCTGGTCACAATTTCATTCTAAAGCTTCAACTTGGTGCCGAAAAATCAAAACTAGTCAAATGTTATATAAAATAATCAATACATGTTCACAAATTCATATTCTAACTATTAGAGTGATTACCCAACCCCAATTGAAGGATTCCAAAAATTCATCCCCGGGCCCACGTGCCCGAATTTTGAAAAATTTCGAAGAAAGTTGTTATCCATAACCTCACGAACTCAAATATAGAATTTTCACTCAATTCCATATCCATTTTCGTGGTTAAGTCCCATTTTTATCAAAACCTAGGTTTTTCATCTAAACCCATAATTTTCACACTTTTACATGTTAAAATCTACCCATAATCTATGTATTTAACTCACATTGTATAAAAATTACTTACCTCAAAGTGATAGGTGAAAACCCTCCTCCAAGAGTTCCAAAATCGCCCAAGAGATGAAAGAAAATGAGCCAAAACAGCCTAAGTCCCGCATTAAATAAACCATTCTGCCTCTAGCGATTTTCGCACCTGTGGAGGGACGACCACTTCTGCGGCTCCGCATCTGCGGAAAATCATCGCAGATGTGGCCCTTGCCCAGTTGGCCTACTTTCGCACCTGCGGACCAGTGGCCCACTTCTGCAGGTCAGCTGTTGCGACGCACGTGCCGCACCTGCGGCTTTGGCCACTTCTGCGGTTTTCTCCATCGAACCTGCGCGTTCGCAGGTACGCATCCTCACCCGCATCTACGGTTCCTAAGCTTCTCCTACTGGACCGCTTTTGTGGCTGTTGGCTCGCACCTACGGCTGGCCCTTCGCATGTGCGATTGCACCAGAAGTTGAGTGCTTCAGTTGTTCACCCAAGGCTACACGACCTCCGCACATCGCCTGAATGGCATCCGGGGCCCCAGAGGCCCCGTCCAAACCTACCCACAAGTTTGAAATCATAAAACAGACTCGCTCTCACCCTTGTAACTCGGAAAACAATATTAAAACTAAGAATCGCAATCCAAAACCAATAGAATCAACTTATGAACTTCAAATTCTTCCAACTTACTCCGAACGTGCCGAAACATACTTATGCTACTCGGAATGACTCCAAATTTTGCGTGCAAGTGTTAAATCACTATACGGAACTATTCCCAGGCTCGGGATTCAAAAAGGACCTCGATAACATCAAAACCTACTCCAAACCTAAAAGAACTTTAAAACCTTCAAGATGGCAACTGTCAATATTAAGCACTGAAATGCTCTCGGTTCATCTAAAACTCGATCCGAACATACGCGCAAGTCCAAAATCATCATACAAACCTACTGGAACAGTATCCTAGTTCTGAGGTTGTTTACTCAATATATTGACCAAAGTCAAAATTAGCCTCTTAAAGCCAAACTAAGAAATCAAGTGTTCCGATTTCAAAACGAACCCTTCTAAATCTCGAACTAACCATCCCCGCAAGTCAAAAGTATGACAGAAAAAGCATATACGGGGAGTCTTATTTAAGAAAACGGGGATCTAGAAAGCAAAACAATCGATCGGGTCGTTACACTAAAAAAGAGTTTCTTATACAGAGGAGCATTCTACTGTGACACGGTATAAAAAGGCCAATACTTCGACAAAGAAGCAAACAAGGACAATTTACTCTAATTAATTAGTGTAAAAAAATATGTGTATATAACCCTTTATACTTTAACTATTGCATTCCTTAAATATACAATTGAAAAGGAAATTCCATTGCAAATATTGTTAACTTGTTGGAAATTTTCACAAAGTTTGCACTCTAAACGTTTTCTCCCTTCTATCTTTAGTATTTTTCTTGGTTCATTATTTATTTTTTCTAAATTTGAATTTCTTTTTAATTAGAATGTGCGATGGTGAGATCGTTCTCTGCTCTCGCCTCGAAAGCCTTTGATAGTCTGGTAGGGTCGGACGGCTTTCTTTGCCCCAGCTTGGCGAATCGCATCCCTGCACAACGACATTCTTTGTTTGTGCACCCCTTACCGTTCTCGCTCAGTCTTTCAACGGCAGGGAAGGCAGTCATAGAAATGAAGCCTATCGCCACGCCAACCATCAAATACGAGAATGGCCCCTTCTCAAAGATTTGATGGAATGGCCCACCTCACCCTAGAGCGCTTATGACTTATACTTATAACTTTCAAAGTGTGAGGATATCAATGGAGTTGAATGTGATCTTTTGGACATCCCATTGGCTCTTTGTTTGTCGTTTCACGGCTTCGCCTTTATTTTTTTTCTTCTTTTATGTAGTACTTGTTTACCCGTAAAATAGTACACTTGAATTTATACGTGGTATATAGATAAGAGAATCGGTTTGATCCCTAAATGATAAATAAATTAAATAAAAATGCAAGACTTAACATTGAAATCAAGATAAGATAGCAGATAGCTTGGTTCCGGGAGTAGAGCTTTCGTAGGCAATAATAATACCAATAAATAAGAAATAAAGTATTATTGAGCTTAGAATAATATATAGCATAAGTTTGTCAGAAAATTTGTGTCCTTACAATGGTTGTTGAAATCCCTATTTATAGTTCCACCTAGGGAACAAGTTCCTAGGATCAAGCCCCTCTTAAATGACAATTATGGGGGCCATTGAAGAATGTGTAACGGCACACTATGAATGCCATAATCCTCTATAACAGACTGTGTATTTATTAATTGCAGAATATTCTTCATTCAATGCTGCCGCGTGGCAGGCATTCGTTTATCTTCATTAGCAATCTTCCCTTCGGGTGCTCTCCGGTGCTAATCAAAGTTGCTGCCCCCGGTCTTTATTTTCACCTGTATCACTTTATGTCTATCTCTGGTTCCACGTGTCACTCTATTATATAAGTATTTAATATGGAATGATTTTACCCTATACAGATAGTCCCCCTGCTTTCCGGTGGCACATCCTTGTGTCATCGGGAAGTTGGTGAAGATACCTTTCTTGACAGTAAATTTTCCGATCCCCTTTGAAAAGTTTCTGAAGCTTCATTAGACGCACATCTCTCCGTATTTAATGCCTCGAACACGCGTCATCCCACGATTTAGCAATACTTTCACCGGTTCTCGAGGTAATCATGACCACAACTTTAGCCACCTATTCCTTTACTTATACGCTTCATCCTTATTCTTTTACACTTCACAATTTTTTAAAGCTCTCTCAACTTTTCTTACTCAACTCTCCCTTTCTTTCAACTTTCTTTAACCTTCTTCTTCAGAGAAACTCTTACTTCCTTCTGCTAACTATGACCTCCTCTTCCAAGAATTCAAGCTCTTTAAAGAACAAGGAAAGCACTGATGATGCTGCTCCTCCTACGGTGAGCACCATTATCCCCAGAAAGCTTAGTACAACCAAGAATTTTTAGGAGAAATTTCTTTCTGCTAGCTCCCGCACATGGTTATTGGTGTATATCCTTCTTCCATCTATCCTTCTAGTATTCCTGCTGTGAAGGAAGACTGTGGTTGCCATGATTTGAACATCATCGCTCCCGATCTAGTAGAGCGGGTAACCTTCCCCAAAAAGGGTTTTACGTACATTTACACGTACCCCTTCACTTTGGGCCCGTTCTCATTGAGTCGGGGACTTGACTCCGTAATCTTGGAGTTTTACTTTCGTTACCAGGCCTACTTGGAAAAAGTGAGCCCTTTTGCGTGGCGGACGGTAGCCTGTCTTCGGCAGCTATGTTAGGAGACCGGGGAAGAGCTCTCCCTGGCTCGACTGATGAACCTTTAATCCCCCAAGATTTTCCATGGGGTAATGATAAACTTCAGCAAACGTGGTCACCATGCTTTGCTCACCAGCATGGATGATGACAATGACCATGGATGGATGAAGCAGTTCATTGTAATTGCTACCAGAGATATCATCCGGCCACAACTCCATCTTTTCCTGAGTCATGGAATCGTACACGTAAGTTCAACGTCCGTCTTTTTTCTGACTAAATGTTATTCCATGCTATTACTGATCCCTCTCTTTTCATTATTTTAGCAACTCGGTGGACACCACCTAGGGATGAAGGCTTGGACTAGTGGGTCCAGAAGATTTTGGATGTCACCACGCTAGAGACCCGCCGGTGGAAAGAACTGCACTTAAATACGGGTGGAAGGCCAAAAATCATGGTAAGTTGATTCTTGAACTTATCTTGTTTTTATCTCACATATAAGAAAACTGGATAACTTATCCTTTTGTTGAATTCAGGTCTTCCACAAGGCTCTGTTACCATCCTCGAGGAGGAAGTTTTCACAAATATGGGCCGCAGATATGGCGAGGTTGTTGTAGGAGGCCTTCACCCGAACGGGTGTCGTCGGACCTGCTTTCGGTGCAGGTGCTTCCTCTCGGAGTCCCCGACCGGAGAACAAGAAACAAAAAAGGCGACGTTCTTCAGCGGCCGAGGGTAAAAATAAAAAGGTAAAGAGCGTCGTGCTCGAGCTAGCCGCAGACACCATGGTGATCGATGATGATGGGGGAGCCAGTGATGAAGGGGCTTCTCTACATAGAAGACGACGACCTTCATCAGCTCAACAGAATGCTCAATCTGTTGAGCTAGTTACACCAACCGAAGATGACGTCCAGGCGCTCTAGAGAGTGTGTGATATAGTGGAAGATGCAAACTCTCGCTTTCGGGCCCCAGTCGCTGCTCCCAGTACCGTGAGGATGGGTACTGGGACTTTTCCGTATTTGGTTGACGAGAAACCAATAATTGGCACTGCTTTTGCCGCAGTTGCTTCTCAACCAACAATGCTAGCTTCATCTCCTTCCTCGCCAATCATGCCTTCTCCACCAACAACTGATGCATCATCTCTACCCCCTGCAAACACCCGAGAGGAGGATGTTCCTACTCCCTAGTCCACGGTCTATGGGAATGAGGGGCATAACTATTCGCCCCCTTCCGAAGGTCCTCAGAAGAGCGTTTCCCTCTCGGTCTCTACTGGTATCTGCTATCTCGGCTAGTGGAACTTGCTAATTACCTGAAGCCTCTGACTTTAAAGAAAGATAAGAATAAAATATATTCTCTCTCGGGAGAATATATGATAAACAATGTCATACACAACTCAGCAGCGGTACGATATTTGTTCCATCTACTGTTTTTTGTAGTTTTGTTATGACAGGATTTTTTATTTGAACTTTTGCTTTTGCAAGCTATCTTTCTTGCTTCCGAGGGCCTTCAAAAAGTTGATCCTTGATAAAGAGAAACTTACATCCAAGCGGTATCAACTATTGGCCGAGCGGGATCAAATTGCTGCTTATCTCCCGGCACTGGAAGCATAAGCTGCCGAGGCCGTTGAGTTGAAGGCTCGGTTGCAGCAGAGCAAGCAAGAGGTGGTGACCCTCAGCCCAGAGGCCTCCCTCTTAAGGGTAAAATTTCAAGAGGCCAAGGCAAAGTAGACCGAGGTCCAAAATGTTGTTCTTCCTACTGCCGATCGCGTGGCTGGCTCTACTGAAAGACTAAATAATTTGGAGGCAGCCTTGAACTCCAAAGCTGAAGTGGTTGCTGCTGCTGAGGAGAAGCATGCCCAGATGGAAGAGAAGTATAGGAAGGTCATGGAGCATAATAAAGTTTATAACTCCACTATATGTGACCATGACGTCAGCCTTCAGGCTGCTAGATTTGAGCGGAATAACCTTTCGACCGAGGTTGACCAGCTTAAGGAAGAGCTTCAGCGTCGAGCGACTTCCCTCATTGTTGAAAAAACATATTCTATGTACAACATGAGGAGAAAAACCTTGGAAGAGGCCAAAGCGGACGTCATTGACTTTGATGCCGAGATTGCCAATGCCTGTGAGCTGAAG
Source organism: Nicotiana attenuata (assembly GCF_001879085.1). Classification (NCBI taxonomy): domain Eukaryota; kingdom Viridiplantae; phylum Streptophyta; class Magnoliopsida; order Solanales; family Solanaceae; genus Nicotiana; species Nicotiana attenuata. The sequence goes on from NW_017673698.1 coordinate 100,647, forward strand.
TCAACTGCCCGAATGGGTCTCCCAGTCCAACCTGATGCGACTGACTCTTCTGGTTCCAGCTTCGAGTTCTCGGGAACTGAGAAGGAACTTGAAGGGGATGATGATGAAGGTCGATATCTTGAGCCGGCGGCAGATCCACCTACTTCTCCTGGGGACGCAGATGCTTCTCTTCCCCTAGGTTCTGGGGATGCAATAGTTTAGCTTTTTGCTTTCTTTCCTTTTTTTTTTCCACTTCATACTCTTGTACTTGTGTTGCTTGTCATGTTTGTTATATAAAAGTACTTTCTTGTTTAAGTATTGTGCAAAATTTTCTCTTTGTATAGAGTTATGCAAGGTTTCAGGTGTGTGTTTTCCCCGATAGTATTTGGATCCCGGGCATGAATTCTTTCGTAACCAACCTTTAATGTGAGGGTTTCATAAGAGAGGGCCTCTTATGTTTATGGTGCTCTTAAAGAGGACGTCTCCTGTTCATTCTAGCAATAACATTTGAAGTACTTGATTAACTTTCAAATGATAAAATTAATTCATCGTTCGGACAAGAAACAAGATAAAAATAAAAGGACTTTACTTTATTCCTTCCATTTTAAAAAGTACATAAGCATCCGTTGTGCCGAAAAAGAAATTGCCATTACTTGTGGCAAATTTGTACAACTTGTTTCTACGGGGCTGGTCGTGCAGTCCCTGTCCCAATGATACATCTTTTTTCCTGGATTTCGTAGTCCCGGTGCATGTGGCAGTCATGTCCCGCTATTCTCATATCATTCCCCACCAGTTTTCGAATGCGAACAATGCGAACTTGAACACTAGAAGTCTTGCTCCTTTGACGATCACACTAATGAATGGTTGGATAAGCTTTGGTCCGATAGCAAGCTTCACTTATCGTTAGGAACTTTTCTATAGAGCCGAAGACTATCTAACCACCCCTAGTGGCTTGCACTCGTGAGCGGTCGGGTAACCTTTGGCCCGATAGAAAACTTTACTTCCCAGTAGGAACTTTGCTACCGAGCAGATTATCTAACCGTCTCATAGTAGTTCATTGCTTCCATGCCTTGTCATTTAAAGGTCTTACTTCTACCGACGGTGCTTTCTCTGTAGTATGATTTCTGTTACTGCATCATTAAAAACCTTGCCGGAAAAACTCAATTGGAACAAAAAAACTGGACGAAGGGAAAAAGAGTGCAGCACATACTTTCAGTATAGGCGGTGCTCATCAGCAATAATGTCTTTTGAGGTGTGCTACATTCCAGTTGTTCGGCAATTTTAATCCGTCTTGATTTTCCAATTAGTATGATCCTATACCGGTGACAGTTGTTGATACCCAATTTTTTTCTATATTTTTTTATATATGCAAAATACTTTCAAAATAGCATGTACAGGCATATATAAGCATGCCCCAAAGTTTTGGTATTTTTCCTTTATTTTTTAAGATTTTAAAACCAATTTATTGTCTATTTTAATAATACAAAATTCAATAATAATTTCCAAACTAGAATTTTTTAGTGAATAATTTATTTCATTCTCATATTTACCGTAAGATATAATTGGGGTAATTTTTGTATATTTTTATACATTTATTTGGTATTTTTTAAGCTAATTGCATATAATTGTAATTATAGCGTATTTTACTATTAACAGCATTCTATAATTATAAAATCACTTTTAGTATTTTTACATTAATATTTATATGTTATTAATTGGTCCAGTACCTTTAATTTATTTTCAAGTCATTTTTTACTATTTTTATAAATTAAAAGGGGAAAACTGGCTATTTAAATGACAGCCCTTTTGTATTTCAATTTTAGCCCAAATTGGACCCCCAATCACACCCTAATCAAACGATCCAATTTTATTATAACCCGACCCATACCCTTTCTTATCATACCCAAACCCGGTCCCCATTTAACCCATTTAATCCCAGTCGTTGATCTTTTAGATCAACGGTTCCCCTCGTCCCTTTCCTTTTTTAATTCAAACAACCCCTTTACCCTACCTAATTTCTCACCAACCGCCGCCTCTGAAACCCTCCACTCTCTCAAATTCTCTCAAGGGTTCTCAAACCCTAGCCGCCTCTTGTCGTCTCAAACCAGAGATCCACCGGAATCTATGGCCACCAAAGCTATGGGGATCTCACACCCACCCACCCCGGTGCTCTTATACACCGGTTTTCTGAAGATTCAAGGCCTGACCTTGAAGATCTCTACCCAGATCTCCTTCGATTCAGGGTTCCATGGTCGTCTCCGGCTTTATTCCGGCATATCGTGAACGTTCGAGCCTGAGTCTAACTTCTCCGGCTTAGATCCACGTGTTTTCCAGGCCTTTCTCACTTCTAGGTTTCTTCTAAAACCCTAACCTTTCGAGGTTCTTCTGATTTCTCTAGATCTGTCCTAGATCTGTGTTTATCTTGGGGTCTCAAACGTTTTCTCAAAAGTTTCTTTCAAAACTTGCTTTTTAACCTTTTCATCTTCCCCGTTTTAGGATTTCTTTGATCTTTTAACATGCTCTACTGTGATTCTTATATGTTTTTTTTCTACTATGTTTCTTCTATGATCCTTATGTGCTTCTTCTACTGTGTTTCTTCTACCTTGTTCTTACGAGTTCTTCTACTGTATTTTTTTGCATGATTGTTCTTTATTATGTTATTCATGAGTTTCTTCTACTGGGAAATACGTGTTCCTTTATGATTTCTGCTCTTATTCCGTTAATATTTTTGCCTGACTTACTTGTCTTCACCTCTAGACTCGATTAATGGTAAAAAAACCCTAGAATTTGGGGGTTCATTCGAGTTTTGAGGTTATTTGTTATGTGATTTGTTTGTTTCTTATCTCTGAACGTGTTGATTTCAAAACCCTAGTCTCTTTGGACCTATTTGAGTTCCTGAAGTTGCTTCCTCTACTGTTCGAGTGAGTTTCGAGATCTTTGTGTCAACTTTGCTTCTTCATACGATTCTGACCTCTTTACTTGACCTTTCGCATGCTATCTGGTATTTCCCCCTTCTCTGAGATGACTACCAGGTTCCTATTGTCCTCTACTCACTGATTTTCTTTGATTGCATGACACTCTTCTTTGTCTTAAATCCAGCCTCGCATGCTTATTGTTTATGCACTCTTTATAGGTCAAATTTCCCTCTCAAAATAACCTTGATTGTGGACTGATTTCAAATCTCTTTGTGTAATTCTGATTGCAATCTTGAATTGATTCTTTCCTTTATTGTTTTGATTTCCTTTGTTTCTTGGACTTGTTAAAATATTTTCCTTTCGACCCTGCCTTTCTACTTAAGTTGATTTGATCCCATTACCTTAATTACATTAGTATGGGATTCTTACAGACCTTTCCTTAATTAAGGTCTAATGAACTTAACCCCTAATACATGTGGTATACTCGTACTGTGCTGAAAATATTTCCTTATTTGTCATGTCCAGCCCCGCGTGATTTCTTTCCTTATTTAACACTTGCATGCTACCTTTTGGTTTAATTGCTTTATTAAAGGAAATCTTTGATACTGATTTGATTTTAATAAGACACATATTCCTCCAATTATGTCTGAATTACAGTCCTTACCTTATTTCTACATGTTTCTCACACTATAAATACCTGCTCTTTTACTAACACCAAAAAAAACACAAGAAAAAACACGGGAGTCTTTTCTGAACTCACACTCACACACAAAGTATTCTCTCTTGCTGTTTGTGTTGTGGCTTCTTTGCAAGACTTCTGATCTCTTTTGCTTGTCTCTTTCTGAAACTGGTACGCCTTTATTTAAACTTTTGCCTTATCCCTATGTGCTTATTCTATAGTCTCATTCTTTTGTGTGGTTTGCTGTTCATGCTTCGTAACTTATGCTAAGTATTTTTCCTTTCTTTGCTTCTGTTCTCATATGAATCCCTACCCCTAATCCCCTTTATGTGTTGAGTTGAAACCTTGGCCTGACAGTATCCCAATTACTGCCCAGGCCATGGTTTGACCTTCAATAGGTCCTGACTCTCCAATATTTGGCTAATGGGCTGGTCAGGGGTGTGCCAGCATTCTATGTTGCTGGGCATGACCACCAGCCTGCCTTGGCATCCCTTAATTCCCTTTATTGCACTTACACTTGTTCCTAGATTCTAAGTTCTGCCACCCTCCAATGAGCCTTGCCTTGGGACCTTGAGTTCCCTCTGAACTTGGACATTGGAGGGCTGGCCCTTCCACACTGCACTTTAATTCAGTTCTGTAATGATATATGGGTGTAAGCATTGCCTGGAGTTCTTGAAACTCCTTGGAACTTTGACACATTCCAGATAAGAGAAAGGCCATGGAACTTGATCCTGGCAGTTGGCTCATATCATGTTGTTAGACCTTGGGTCTGAATTAGGCTCCTTGGATGCAGCTTAAAAGCTCTGATGTAAATTTATTTTCTGTTTGATTCATTTGGTCTGTAATAAATTTTGTAATAACTTATGGGGTTTTAGTAAAAAGGGGAGGGTTATCTGTGTATGCATAAGGGTAGATATCCTGCCTATAGGAGTTTTTCTTTGAATTTCTACACTTTCACATATAGAAATCTGAATTGGGTAAATAAAATTTATTACCCAGCATATAGATATCCTCAACTCTTGTACATGATGCAAGTATGGGAGTATCTTGGAATTCTTGGTTGCCCACTCTTCTCGAACCTGATGTATGAGCAAGTCTGAATCCCCGATCACTAGTAACTCCTGAACGTTCATACCAATGGCCAGCTTGAGCCCTAAGATGCAGGCTTCGTACTCGGCCATGTTGTTGGTGCACGGGAACCTGAGTTTGGCGGACACCGGGTAATGCTGACCTGTTTCTGATACTAGAACCGCTCCTATGCCAACTCCTTTAAAATTTGCCGCTCCGTCGAAAAACATTCTCCAGCCATCATAGGATTCTGCAATGTCTTCTACTATGAAAGAAACCTCCTCATCGGGAAAATACGTCTTTAGAGGCTCGTATTCTCCGCCCACGGGGTTTTCGGCAAGATGATCGGCTATTGCTTGTCCTTTGATCGCTTTCTGGGTCACGTAGACAATATCGAACTCACTCAACAGAATTTGCCATTTGGCCAGCCTGCCCATGGGCATGGGCTTCTGGAAGATGTACTTCAGCGGATCCATCCTTGATATGAGATAAGTGGTATAGGCACAGAAATAATGCCTCAACTTCTGAGCTACCCAAGTCAGAGCACAACAGGTGCGTTCTAGCAGGGAATATCGGGCCTCGTACGGGATGAACTTTTTGCTGAGATAGTAGATGGCTTGCTCCTTTCTCCCCGTTTCATCATGTGTCCCAAAACACAACCAAATGCTCCATCCAGTACTGCAAGGTAGAGCAATAGCGGTCTACCTGGTTCGGGCATAACCAGGACTGGCGGCGTTGGAGGATCTGATCAACGAGAACATTCAACACGGGGAAAGTCCTTCTGGGACCAAATAGATAGGATTCTTTTCTTTTTAGCCATCTACTACCTCAGCAAAAAGTTCTGGATAACGCCGCCAGTCCTGGTTCCGCCTGAACCAGGTAGACCGCTATTGCTCTACCTTGCAGTACTGGATGGAGCATTTGGTTGTGTTTTGAGACAACATGATGAAACGGGGAGAAAGGAGCAAGCCATCTACTATCTCAGCAAAAAGTTCACCCCGTACGAGGCCCGGTATTCCCTACTAGAACGCACCTGTTGTGCTCTGACTTTGGTATCTCAGAAGTTGAGGCATTATTTCTGTGCCTATACCACTTATCTCATATCAAGGATGGATCCGCTGAAGTACATCTTCCAGAAGCCCATGCCCATGGGCAGGATGGCCAAATGGCAAATTCTGTTGAGTGAGTTCGATATTGTCTACGTGACCCAGAAAGCGATCAAAGGACAAGCACTAGTCGATCATCTTGCCGAAAACCCCGTGGGCGGAGAATACGAGCCTCTAAAGACGTATTTTCCCGATGAGGAGGTTTCTTTCATAGGAGAAGACATTGTAGAATCCTATGATGGCTGGAGAATACTATCCCGATAAAAATCCAGGATCAACCTGCTTACTGTGCTCATGTCGAGGAAGAAGCAGATGGAAAACCATGGTTCCATGACATTAAGAAGTACCTGTCAACAGGAGAATACCCAGAATTTGCAAACACTACTCAAAAGCGCACACTGCGGAGGCTATCCAATCACTTCTTTCACAGCGGTGGAATCCAGTATAGGAGGACTCCTGATTTGGAATTACTGAGGTGTGTCGAAGCAAAGGAAGCATCCAGGTTGTTGGAGGAAGTTCATGCAGGGACTTAAGGTCCACATATGAATGGTTTTGTCTTAGCCAAGAAAATACTCCGGGCCGGTTATTTCTGGATGACTATGGAGACGGACTGCATCCAGTATGTTCGGAAATGCCATCGTTGCCAGATCCATGCAGACATGATAAAGGTGCCTCCTAACGAGCTCAATGCAACAAGCTAACCATGGCCGTTCGCCGCTTGGGGAATGGATGTCATCGGACCTATCGAGCCTGCCGCATCAAACGGGCACAGGTTCATACTAGTGGCGATTGATTATTTTACCAAATGGGTTGAAGCAGCATCATATAAGGCGATAACCAAGAAGGTTGTGATAGACTTCGTTCGCGACCGTATCATTTGCCGGTTCGGCGTCCCAGAGTCAATCATCACTGATAATGGTTCCAATCTCAACAGTGATCTGATGAAAGCAATGTGTGAGACATTTAAGATTAGGCACAAGAATTCTACAGCCTACAGACCTCAGATGAATGGAGCCGTATAAGCGGCCAATAAGAACATTAAGAAGATACTAAGGAAAATGATAGAGAAACACAAGCAGTGGCATGAAAAGCTATCCTTTGCTTTATTGGGATACCGTACCACAGTCCGCACATCAACTGGGGCAACTTCTTTTATGCTGGTTTACGGTACCGAGGCAGTCATCCTGGCCGAGGTAGAGATTCCCTCCCTGAGGATTATACAGGAAGCGGGACTTGAAGATGCAGAATGGGTAAAAAGTCGCTATAAGCAGTTAGCCCTCATAGACGGGAAAAGACTAAACGCAGTTTGTCATGGTCAATTGTATCAGAACAGGATGTCCAGAGCCTTCAACAAAAGGGTCAGATCGAGACAATTCACGCCAGGACAGCTAGTACTGAAGAAACTTTTTCCACATCAAGATGAAGCCAAAGGGAAATTCTCTCCCAACTGGCAAGGCCCGTACATGGTTCACCGGGTCCTAACAGGAGGGGCCCTCATACTCGCAGAGATGGATAGAGAAGTCTGGCCAAAGCCAATTAATTCAGATGCAGTCAAACGCTATTATGTGTCCATTATGATTCCTTTATGATGTAATTTGAACTACGTCTGACCTGATTCCCGTTTAAGAGGGGATACGTAGGCAGCCTTATGGGTTCGGTCACAATTTAATAAAATTTTCATTCCCCCCCGACATTGGAAACTTGGGCAGAATTTTGAGGAGGACCCTCAAAATTCCGAAGTTGATCTCCGCCAATCATCACGCGCAGCCGTCAGAAGCACCAGCCCAGTAAACTGGGGCAGAATTTTGAGGAGGACCCTCAAAATTCCGGAGCAAAAGAGGTTGCAATATCTTGAACTGTGTCGCAGTCATCGGTTCATCTAAAACCATTTTACTTTATGTACTTACATCATGTCTTATTATTTTACTAAATCATGCATGGCTACTGTCAAAATAGCTTTGTTTAGCAACGCTACCCCAAATGAAAGCAGGAATCGAGTAGGACAAGCGAAGCCCACGGGAAGACGAACTAACCTTCCCCCCCTGACAAAACTCACAATCTTTCTTTGAATGCAGGCACCCTAAAAACATAGAATCATCGGATATGATTACAAACTCACACTTTTCAGGAATACAATTCTCAAGATCATCGCCCATTTACAAGTGCTATCCGCGCACGACATTCCTAGCAGCCCCAATGACAATCAACTATCAGCTAAGAGATTTCGTTACTCTGCGTTTTTCTCTGCATTGCATAAGGCTACCTTTCTGCCTTCCGAGACTAAGCTCTGTTTCCATCTGCATTTTTCTCTGCATTGCATAAGGCTACCTTTCTGCCTTCCGAGACTAAGCTCTGTCTCCATCTGCATTTTTCTCTGCATTGCATAAGGCTACCTTTCTGCCTTCCGAGACTAAGCTCTGTCTCCATCTGCATTTTTCTCTGCATTGCATAAGGCTACTTTTCTGCCTTCCGAGACTAAGCACTGTCTCCATCTGCATTTTTCTCTGCATTGCATAATACTACCATTCTGCCTTCCGAGGTTAAGCTCTACCTCCATCTACATCGGCTGAAACACCGCCAACTTTATTTAAATTCCTGTCGGCTGAAGTATCGCCATTTATATTTTTCTACATCGGCTGAAACACCGCCAACTTTATTTAAATTCCTGTCGGCTGAAATATCGCCATTTACATTTTTCTACATCTGCTGAAACATCGCCAACTTTATTTAAATTCCTGTCGGCTGAAATATCGCCATTTACATTCTTCTACATCGGCTGAAACATCGCCAGCTTTATTTAAATTTCTGTCGGGTGAAATATCGCCATTTACATTTCTCCTTCACATCGGCTGAAATACCGCCAAATCTTGCATTTCATGAGCTGAAAATACCGCCAAATCTTGCATTTCATGGGTTGAAATACCGCCAAATCTTGCATTTCATGGGCTGAAATACCGCCAAATCTTGCATCTCATGGGCTGAAATACTACCAAACTGTCCAAGGGCGTCATTGTTCGGAGGCACCATCTTCATAGCCCGAGAACCCCATGCCATGGCCCGAGGACCCCGCTTTATATTCTGCACATCATTATTCAAAGGCAACATGGTTCGGAGGCACCATTACAATAGCCCGAGAACATCAGTTCATCGCCTCCGAATCCTTTATTATGCGCTTCATGGCCCAGGACATCATGGTCTGAGGACGTCATCTTAACCATCCAAAGACAACATTCATGGTCCAATGGGAACTTGCATCACGTTTAAATTCCGCACGATATGCTTATATTACTCAATTGCAGGTACGTCAGCTGGCCACGGCCATTACAGCAGGAGCGATCTCGCCCCGGTTTCTCGCAACCCATCAGCCCCTGACCACCCTTCCCAACCTAAATATTGCGCCTGTCTCTTCGAAAACCTCCATCGGCATACTCCGTCGATGTATCCTGAACTACATATGACCTGATTCCTGTAAAATCAGGGATATGTAGGCAGCTCAGAAACCAGAGCGCGGTCAAAACCTTTGCAAGTCGTTTACTCGACGGTCAAAA
>NW_017673698.1:111131-121055 GCF_001879085.1 Nicotiana attenuata
CCCCAATCACACCCTAATCAAACGACCCAATTTTATTATAACCCGACCCATACCCTTTCTTATCATACCCAAACCCGGTCCCCATTTAACCCATTTAATCCCAGCTGTTGATCTTTTAGATCAACGGCTCCCCTCGTCCCTTTCCTTTTTTAATTCAAACAACCCCTTTACCCTACCTCATTTCTCACCAACCGCCGCCTCTGAAACCCTCCACTCTCTCAAATTCTCTCAAGGGTTCTCAAACCCTAGCCGTCTCAGACCAGAGATCCACCAGAATCTATGGCCACCAAATCTATGGGGATCTCACACCCACCCCCCTGGTGCTCTTATACACCGGTTTTCTGAAGATTCAAGGCCTGACCTTGAAGATCTCTACCCAGATCTCCTTCGATTCAGGGATCCATGGTCGTCTCCGGCTTTACTCCGGCATATCATTGACGTTCGAGCCTGAGTCTAACTTCTCCGGCTTAGATCCACGAGTTTTCCAGGCCTTTCTCACTTCTAGGTTTCTTCTGAAACCCTAACCTTTCGAGGTTCTTCTGATTTCTCTAGATCTGTCCTAGATCTGTGTTTATCTTGGGGTCTCAAACGTTTTCTCAAAAGTTTCTTTCAAAACTTGCTTTTTATCCTTTTCATCTTCCCCAATTTAGGATTTCTTTGATCTTTTAACATGCTCTACTATGATTCTTATATGTTTTTTCCTACTATGTTTCTTCTACTATGTTTCTTCTATGATCCTTATGTGCTTCTTCTACTGTGTTTCTTCTACCTTGTTCTTACCAGTTCTTCTACTGTACTTTTTTGCATGATTGTTCTCTATTATGTTATTCATGAGTTTCTTCTACTGGGAAATACGTGTTCCTTTATGATTTCTGCTCTTATTCCGTTAATATTTTTGCCTGACTTACTTGTCTTCATCTCTAGACTCGATTAATGTAAAAAAAACCTAGAATTTGGGGGGTTCATTCGAGTTTTGAGGTTATTTGTTATGTGATTTGTTTGTTTCTCATCTCTGAACGTGTTGATTTCAAAACCCTAGTCTCTTTGGACCTATTTGAGTTCCTGAAGTTGCTTCCTCTACTGTTCGACTGAGTTTCGAGATCTTTGTGTCAACTTTGTTTCTTCATACGATTCTGACCTCTTTACTTGACTTTTCGCATGCTATCTGGTATTCCCTCTTCTCTGAGATGACTACCAGGTTCCTGTGGTCCTCTACTCACTGATTTTCTTTGATTGCATGACACTCTTCTTTGTCTTAAATCCAGCCTCACATGCTTAATGTTTATGCACTCTTTATAGGTCAAATTTCCCTCTCAAAATAACCTTGATTGTGGACTGATTTCAAATCTCTTTGTGTAATTCTGATTGCACTCTTGAATTGATTCTTTCCCTTATTGTTTTGATTCCCTTTGTTTCTTGGACTTGTTGAAATATTTTCCTTTCGACCCTGCCTTTCTACTTAAGTTGATTTGATCCCATTACCTTAATTACATTAGTGTGGGATTCTTACAGACCTTTCCTTAATTAAGGTCTAATGAACTTAACCCCTAATACCTGTGGTATACTCATACTGTGCTGAAAATATTTCCTTATTTGTCATGTCCAGCCCTGCGTGATTTCTTTCCTTATTTAACACTTGCATGCTACCATTTGATTTAATTGCTTTAGTAAAGGAAATCTTTGATACTGAGTTGATTTTAATAAGACACATATTCCTCCAATTATGTCTGAATTATAGTCCTTACCTTATTTCTACATGTTTCTCACACTATAAATACCTGCTCTTTTATTAACACCAAAAAAAAAACACAAGAAAAACACGGGAGTCTTTTCTGAACTCACACTCACACACAAAGTATTCTCTCTTGCTGTTTGTGCTGTGGCTTCTTTGCAAGACTTCCGCTCTCTTTTGCTTGTCTCTTTCTGAAACTGGTACGCCTTTATTTAAACTTTTGCCTCATCCCTATGTGTTTATTCTATAGTCTCATTCTTTTGTGTGGTTTGCTGTTCATGCTTCGTAACTTATGCTAAGTATTTTTCCTTTCTTTGCTTCTGTTCTCATATGAATCCCTACCCCTAATCCCCTTTATGTGTTGAGTTGAAACCTTGGCCTGACAGTATCCCAATTACTGCCCAGGCCATGGTTTGACCTTCAATAGGTCCTGACTCTCTAATGTTTGGCTAGTGGGCTGGTCAGGGGTGTGCCAGCATTCTATGTTGCTGGGCATGACCACCAGCCTGCCTTGGCATCCCTTAATTCCCTCTATTGCACTTACACTTGTTCCTAGATTCTAAGTTCTGCCCCCCTCCAATGAGCCTTGCGTTGGGACCTTGAGTTCCCTCTGAACTTGGACATTGGAGGGCTGGCCCTTCCACACTGCACTTTAATTCAGTTCTTTAATGATATCGGGGTGTAAGCATTACCTGGAGTTCTTGAAACTCCTTGGAACTTTGACACATTCCAGATAAGAGAAAGGCCTTGGAATTTGATCCTGGCAGTTGGCTCATATGATGTTGTTAGACCTTGGGTCTGAATTAGGCTCCTTGGATGCACCTTACAAGCTCTGATGTAATTTTATTTTCTGTTTGATTCATTTGGTCTGTAATAAATTTTGTAATAACTTATGGGGTTTTAGTAAAAAGGGGAGGGTTATCTGTGTATGCATAAGGGTAGATATCCTGCCTATAGGAGTTTTTTTTTTGAATTTCTGCACTTTCACATATAGAAATCATGCTTATTTCTGCACTTTCATCTATAGAAATCATGCTCACAGGAATTCTGCACTTTCATATGTAGAAACCATGCTAATAGGAATTCTGCACTTTCATATATATATAAATCATGTGCATACGAACTCTGCGTATCATATAGATATCCTGCTCATAAGAATTCCGCATGTAGGAACCATGTCTTTAAGATTTTGCATTTTTTGCATCTATCATTACGCAAAATAATAATCAATTGCATCCTAGATACCATGCTCGTAGGATTTTCTGCACTCTTGCCACGCCTGTAAAAAGTGTGTAAAATTAACAACGCTAGAAGGCATGCCTATAGGAACTATTAACCCAATCTGAATCACTCGTTTTAAGATTAGTCTGTCAGTAGTAACCAAATGCAGAACTCGTATCATTCTGTTAAACCTGGCAACTTTCAGTAATCAGTTCACTTCCTTATTCCTGAAACCAGTAGATGCCATCACTTAGGGAAACAAGTAAGTAGTTAATTAATTGCACCAGTCTTCGATAAGTTATAGCCAGACGAGCCTAATGCGAACTTCTTGTCTAAAAATATGTAATGAACCAGCCTGCCTAACGTTAAGCATAATTTGGACCTAATCAGTATATGTAAGACGTGCTAAACTACATGATTTATGTGATTAAAGGAGGTTTGTCTGAGCCTTAATTGCTTTTGTGCTCCTATAATTGTTTTATGTGTTTTGCCTGACACCTTAGCATTTGAACCTTTTGAACCTCTAAAAAGCCAGCTCCCTCCCTTAGGATTTGTGGTCCTAAAGCCTCCAGGACTGATAGGTGGGACGGGTAATAGCACGTTGTAGGTAACGCCACCATTTCGCGCTTAATACCTTATCGGGGTGGGAAGGGTAGACATGGAGATGATGATCACATGATAACACTACGGGTACGATTGGTTACCGGTGTTGTGTGGATGATCCATGTGTTTTGTAAACCTAGGACCCCTTGCCCTATGTTACTTTGTTTACTATCAATAAATTCTGTCTTTTCAATTACCCAAAACTCCTCTTTATTTTTTTTTACTGCATTATCCCTTTTCCTTCTTTGTTTATAAATTCCAACATGCTTGTTAGCAACCCTTATGTGTAAATTTATTTGCATACTTGTTTACATTAAAGTCATAACATAGCATGGCTGGGAACCACACTAGTGGATCTTGAGGGGTGCCTAACACCTTCCCCTCGAGATAATTTCTAGCCCTTACCCGAACTCTGATTTTCCAATTCAAAACCCTTCTTAGTGTCTAACACACTCAATCATTAGGTGGCGACTCTTCAATTCCCAAAACCCAATTCCCTAACGGGAATAGAGTTGTCTTCCCGAATGTCGTAAACCCGATTTTGCGAGAAAAAGGGGGCGTCGACAGTTGCCTTAGAGTTTTTGCCTTTGAAACTATAAACAAGCCTAATATCCCTTCCCTTTAGGATTAGTAGTCCTAAATGCCTCCGGGACTGTTAGGATTGGGGCGGGGAATAGCATGCAATAAGTAAACGAGACCATTCCGCGCTTTAATACCTTAACGGGGTGGGAGGGTAGATATGGATATGATGACCACGCGATAACATCACGTGTAGCCCCTCACTGAGGAGTGATTACCGGATGTTGTGTGGGGTGACCCATATTATTTATAAACCTAGGACCCCTTCCCTTTGTTTCATTGTTTCTTTGCTTCATCTCAAAATTTCAAACTATTTCTTTAAGAAAAATTAGCTTTCTTTTGGTTCTTTCTAACTTTGTTTATTTGTAACCATAATGTGAAAATCCCCTCTTGCTTAAAGTCTTTATTTGCCTATGTGTTATTTGCGCTTAAGTTCACCACAATAGTCTGGCCGGGAACCATACTAGTGGATCCTGAGGGGTGCCTAACACCTTCCCATCGGGATAATTTCAAGCCCTTACACAATCTCTGGTTACTCAAATCAAACCCTTCTTAGTGTCCTAATGCACTTTAATCATTAGGTGGCGACTCTTCAATTCAAACCCAATTCCCCAAAAGGGAACGAGATGTCCTCCGAAATGTCATAAACCCGATTTCGCGAGAAAAAAGGGGGCGCGACAGCCTCTTCCTCATTATCATCGGCATCGGACAAAAGGAACTTGGCATCATATTCATCCGCCTTGGCCTGCACTATCTCTTCCGAGAGATCGAAGCCCCTAGCATGAATCTCTACGAGGGTTTCCCTTCGAGTTTTGCACTGAGCATACTCTTTGTTCCTACTCTCCCGGTCAAGAGCCCCCCCCCCCAGCTCAGCTCGAGCGTTGGCAGCATCTTTTAAATAGACGGCCACTTTCTTATCAGCCTTAGTTCGGATCGCTTCGGTTTCCGCCCGGGCGTCCACAACTTCGGCCTTCATCTTCAGAAGCTCAGACTCGAGCCTTGCAATCATGTCCGTTCGAACCGAGTTGGTCTCGCGAGCATTCCGGAGCTGTACCTCGAGGGTAGAAGCCTTGGCCAAAGCATCCTTCTTAGCCGCAACCGAGCCTTTAGCTCACCACACTCACGCTTGGCTCGACCAAATTCGCCCCAAAGGCGTTCCAGGACCTCCATTTTTTTCTGCAACTGAAGTATCAAAACATTAATCTTAGAGGATAGAAGAAGAAACATGCACCCCCTCGGAACAAAAATTACCTGTTCCTCGAGATAGCTTTCATAGTTCATACTTCGACTCGCCTCATGCCGCAAGTACACCAACTCATCTTCCCTTTTATTGCAAAGAAGCCTGAGGGATTTCTCCCCATCCACGGCTTTTTGCAACCTGGCCTCACGACGGAGCAGCTTAGACTTGAGCTTGTCGAAAGCCTATGGAGAAGGAAATCAATGAGAAGGTAAAATTGCAAAACTAAAAAACCAATACAATCGACCAAAACTCACCACTGAGTAAAGCCGATGAGCCTCGTCAAAGGTTGAACGCATATCTACTGGCCTTGACTCGTCGGCCCCGGTAGAACCACTCCTAATTGAAACAAGGTTACTCAATACCCCACTCAGTGTAGGTGGCCCATGGTCTCGAACATTCCTCGAAGTACCTTCGACAGGAGAAGAAGACGGCGGCGAATATTGAGGGACCTTTTCTCTAAGGCTAGGGATCTCGGGTGTTGCAAGCTCAGTTGATACATCTTCTCTAAGCCTCCGGGCTAGACTTGTCCCGCTATGAGCACTTTCTCCCTGCAAAGGTTCTTTTCGTTTGTTATTATTCTTCGGTCCCGAAGCTGACGACCCTTCTCCCTCTCCTAGAGGGCACGATCTTATCTCCGAAAATTCCCCAACGCCTACGATGACAGAGTCAGTACGCATAAATAGAAAGTTCCTTTCAAAAGAAAGCAAATCACATAGCACATACCGTGGTGTTTTGCCTCCCACCTACCCTTGGACAATTATCGCCATTTGCGCTTATTATAAGTCGAGCGAGTTGCCAGCTTCCAAGCCCAGCCCGTCAGGTCGGGGACCTCGTATGGAATCCATGCAATTGCTGCAGAAAAGGGAAGAAAAGCGCATTTACAGGACCTGCCTCCACCATAAGAAAAATAATGAAAATACAAGTATACCACTTACGTGTATAATTCAATTCCTCATGAAATGGCAGGAACTCCACAAGGATAACGTCAACAGTCCGTACTCGGATGATTCGGCTCATCATCCATGGTCCCCATCTTCTTCATCGTTGACAATGAAAGGCCTGGTAGATCGGCACCGCAAGTTTAGGAGGCCTTAGTGGTGAAAGGGTCGGTATAGCCTGATAAGATGACTAAGGGTGAACTCAAGCCCTGCTTCCTTTGCAAAGAATCTCATCATCAATATTATCCTCCAAAATGACGGGTGAACCTGTGCCAGGGTAGCCCAAAACTTTCGACAAAAGTCGAGCACGACCCTATCAAGGGGGCCCAACGTAAAGGGGTACGTGTATACGTTCAAAAACCCCTCTGCATGATCCATGATGCTCTCTTCCGGGGAAGGTACCTGCAATACTACCTTTTCCCCCATCCGCAATCTTTCCTCACCGACTCGAGGTGTCCCTCTGCTATTAGGGAAATGAACTTCAAAGCATACTCCCAATGGCCCTGAACATTGGGAGGTTTTTCTGACGAAAGGTCCTTCCTCGAGACAAAATGTCTCGAGGTTGGCTCACCACACACCGGTGGTGAACCACCGACCACGCGAGATCTAGAGGCGAAACTTTCCTCTCCTTGCTGAACGGATCCTAGCGTAGTATCCATAACTATGTTGAAACAAGAGAGGGGGAGCGGTAACTTAAGCGAAGGCTTCAAAATTAAAAATGGTGAAAAACCTAACGTAAGGAAGAAGAACTCTATGAAGAAGGATAGCTGCTCAAAATAGCGGAATCCTCAAAAAAGGGGGAGACAAACCCATATATATAGAGCAAGCGGTGACTGTCCTCCTGCCTCAAAGGCCAATTAAATGCTGGCAAAGCCATTACCATTTCTGAGTAGCCGTACCGGCAAGATCACCTCGGTCATTGCATAACCGCGTCATACGATTGACGTTGTCGTACGACGTTTGAAAGATCGAAGACCCACGCGTCAACCCAGCCTCGAGATGGTACTCGATCTTGAGGATTTCTGCTACCATAGCCATAGGCTCTAAGGAGCCATCAATATCACTATAAGCCTCGAGATGGTACCCAATCTCGAGGATCTCTGTCAAAATGAAGATAGGCTCTAAGGGGCCATCAATATGGCTCTAAGCCTCGAGATGGTGCCCGGTCTCGAGGATCTCTGTCAAAATGAAGATAGGCTCTAAGGGGCCATCAATATCGCTCTAAGCCTCGAGATGGTGCCCAATCTCGAGGATCTCTGTCACAATAAAAGACAAGCTCTAAAGAGCTATTCATATAAACCTAACCTCAAGCTACCTGAGCCCGAGCCAGTTCTCACTCGAGAATCGCTGATTAAGACTTAAGGCTATTTACGCTTTCAGATCAAGTTGAACGCTCTCTCGGTTACTTTAGTCCAGGGGTTATCCAGGTCCAGGCGTATCCTCATCTGGGGGTCTATCTATAACGCCTTAAGACTATCTTCACTCTAAGTTCAAATCAAGTTTTTAGGCTGCCCGAGCTTGAGCAAACTCTCACTCGGGGACTGTTTGTGAAAGTCCAAAGGCTATTTTTTCTCATACGCTCGAGCAAATTATCCCTTGAGGACTGTTAACGAGGTTTAAAGGGCTAAGTTTTGTTCTAAAAATTGGGGCCACATTCTCGAAGTCGCCGGCCTAAGTTTGTATCAAATCAACACGGACTAAGTCCAAGGAACAGAAAAGGGTCTCAGAGAAAATCATGTTAACCAATTAAGAACAAAGGAAATTCCTACGCCCAGGTCCGGTATTTGGACCGATCGGTAAAGTCGCGTGCTCAGATTCTTCACAATCGCAAATAAAGGGAAATCCGGCACAAATCAGCGACAAATTGAAGAAACATTTTTATATTAATAAATGATGATTACAAAACCCCCAGAAGGGTCCTTACACTTGATTACAAAATCCCACGAAGGGTCCTCACACAAAAACAAAGAAGCAGAAAATAACAGCTAAAAGTCTAATCTACTCTCGGAGGTACACCCTCGGCGGCAATTTCTGCGAGAACCATTCCCTTAGAGATCCCATCTCGACCATCCAAACGATGTCTTCGAGGACCTCCTTCGAAGCGGAAAAAGATGAAGAAGCAGAAAACGATGAAAAAATAGAAAAAGATGAAGAAGTGGCTGGGTGAAAAATTTGGCGAGTATGGGTCTCGCCAGCACTACTATTGGGGAGCCACTTCTTGAGACATAGCACCGATGTGGGATGCAACAGTAGTAGATGACGTTGCTTCACCCCGAGGAAGGCAGAAGGAGTGAAGCGCCACACCAGGTGAAAGTAAGAGAGATGAGCAGCAGTCCACGGCCCGCATATCCTCCGATGCGGGGGTGTTATGAGAGATGAGTAGCAGTTCACGGTCCACATATCCTCTGATACGAAGACAATTTGAGATTCCTCTCTCATTATTTCGGGCCAACAACAACAACAAGCTAGTGCGATCCCACTCAGTAGGTGAAAGCTCTGAGAAAGAGCCATAGCATAACCGGCGAGGACACTACCGTGTGACCTTACAATCACGAGCTATAATCATGGGAAAAAGAGATGGGGAAGGACGAAGAAAGGAAAGAAGTTAAAGGCTGTTGAAGAATGACAGAATGAAGTTTTGGTTCAAGAAAGCTTCCATTTATAGAAAGGTGGTAGCCTAACCGACGGCGCAATCAATGTCTTTGGGAAACGTATCGACAGGCGCAGTCAATGCTATTTGGGAGACGGATCGTCGGCGGTATTATCGCTTTGAGAAAATAAACTGGCCCTGCATTGAATGCTTGTAGAAAAGATGTACAGATGGGACGTCTCAGTTATTACAAAATCTTGCGTCATAAGCATGACATCCTTACAAGAGGCTCGAGGAGATCGGTGTCAAAATTGTTTCTTATCATTTTAATCTAAGAAACGCGGGGACTATCTATATACGGCAAAAATCAGAGGGTCCGATTTTGTGATCATTAAGGCACCTCGTAAAGGCCGCCCCCAGAAGGCTCGAAGTTCGGCTTGGGGTTCGACCTCGAGGGTTCCTAACGTTCGAACTCGAGACAGTGCAAATCAATGATTATCATGAGAAAGCGGGAAGTTCCCAAGGCATATGATCAAAGCTGACAAAACCTGCAAGAGAAGCCCTAGTCTGTACCAAACTAGCAAATAGCTGTACCAGCTATATTTCATTGTAATAAATGCATCTGCACCATGTTGAGATTTCCCCTGATATATAAAGGGATCCTTGTCATTTAGTAAAGGGGGGACCAAAGACAATATTGAATACAAGAACATTCTCTGCTCTCTAACTTAAACATTCTCCCTTGATTCTATTATTTATTGCTTACATTTATTGTGTTCTATTAATTGTTCTTCATTTACTGCTCATTATTGATCATAAAGAGCCTTCATCAAAGCTCTCAAAGTTGTTAGTCCTTCAGCGGCTTTCCATAACTTAGTATCGAGCTCGACCTCGCCCCGATTCTCAGCCACTCGTTTTGCCTAAACAAACTACCTTCAAGCTCTTATCTTATTTTCTAGCCTCATACTTAGCATCTATTGCCTAACAACTAGCATAAAAATAAATCACATATTTTTAGAAC
>NW_017673698.1:123206-123939 GCF_001879085.1 Nicotiana attenuata
CACGAAGGGGATGCCGTGCCATTTATTTTGATTGTCATGCTTTTATATTATCACGAGTTCATGGAACGATGGGTGTTTCCGTGCAGGCGAGGATGAGGGACATGCATTATGTTGTGATATCTTTTCCTTGTGTATACGTTCATGCCTCTACCTTGAGCAGTTATTGTCGTACTTTTAGCTCTTATGTGACTTGTCGTTATTGTCCTGTCCTTGTTCACTATCTCAATTGTTGTTGTGTTGCCCATGCCTTCTACTTGCTTAACTTGCAAATACCATGCCTA
Organism: Nicotiana attenuata; assembly: GCF_001879085.1. Taxonomy (NCBI): domain Eukaryota; kingdom Viridiplantae; phylum Streptophyta; class Magnoliopsida; order Solanales; family Solanaceae; genus Nicotiana; species Nicotiana attenuata. Next base: position 123,488 of record NW_017673698.1, read on the forward strand.
CTTCCTATTGATATAATTACATCCATGTCGTATCTATCTTGTTGCACTTTAGTATAAGCCTTTTCTATGTTAGTCATTCATGCCTCTACTTGTTAACTTGTAAAAATCATATGTTTCCTTCTTATTTGTTATATGATGAAAGAGTTGTCGGGTAAAGATATGATGGCCAATTTTGACCGAGTGAAATGGTTTGAAGAGGTTGACCGTGCTCCGGTTCCTGAGCTGCCTACATATCCCTGGTCTTACAGGAATAAGGACACATGTAGTTCAGGATCCGTCGGTGGGATATGCCGATGGAGATCTTTGAAGAACGGACGCGATATTCAGGTTTGTGATGGTTAAAGCCTAATAGGGCTGTGGGAACTGGAGCGGGATCGCTCCTGCTGAGACGGAAGTTGCTAGTCAGTTTACCTGCAAATAAGCAATACAAGTGTATATTGTGCGAAAATTTA
>NW_017673699.1:0-45954 GCF_001879085.1 Nicotiana attenuata
TAGACCATCGCAGAGCTGCCCCTCAACAGTTTTACTCTTTGCTTTCTCCACAACCATGCTATTAGCTGATCCCACAGTTTTTATTTAGCACCTGGATATGTAGCCAGTTGAAAATTCCTAGCCCATAATTCAGTGGTGGTAGTACATTCCCAGAATAGATGAGCATAAGTCTCTGGATGATTTCCACTAAAAAACACATATTGGATCCACGTTAATGTTCCATTTGTTCAGCCTATCAGTTGTCATCATTCTCTCCTGTATGATCAGCCACATGGAGAACAATGCTTTAGGCCTAGCTATATTCTTAAACATAATTGCTTTCCACTCAACTTTAGGTAATGCTCCAATTTGCTGCAAGTACAACTGCTTGATTCTGCATTTGCCATTATCTCCCTGCATCTGTGTATTTGGACCAGCAACAGTCATGATCTTTTGAACCATCCAACTCGCTTGCTTTGGTACTTTAACTGTAGCTAAAGGGTGCCCTTTTATATAGTACATATGAACCCATTTGATCCACAATCTGTCTGCCTTTGTTGCTAAGTCCCATTGCAGCTTGAGAATGGCAGTTTTGTTCCAGCTTTTGAGATTTAGGATGTTTAGTCCTCCAGCACTCTTAGGTTGACAAACTTTGTCCCAAGATATTAATGCACGTTTGGTAATGACATTTGTTCCTGACCACATGAAACTTCTACAGTAGACATCAATAAGTTTGATCACCTTGGAGGGCATCAGGAATATTTGAGACTAATAAGATTGAACTCATTTCTAAGTTATAATTAATATCACTGTTAATACCCCGAAAATGGTGCTATAATTTAATCACTCTCAATTATGCCTAATAAAAGGACTAGTCGTCGCTGCAAAATATATCGGGCTAAAGAATGTGAAGTCGAATCCTACAAAAAACTAACCTATGAATCACAACTTTATCTATCACCGAAATTCAAGGAAAATAACTTTTGGAAGTATCAAATAATAGTATTGATTGTTTAGATTAACTAATTATAAATAATAGAAGTGCAGTCAAATTATCAACTAATTACACAAGAGTTGTAGACAAGATTAAGGAGGCCAAGAGTTATGATTTCTTCAATTGTTGAAATTATTCTCACTATGTTACCTATATTCTCGTCGATTTATTCCTTACTGATCGTGAACACTTTGTTTATTACGATTCTCTTTCAAACAATCAGAATAATATAATAGACGTATTTTCTCGAACTACTCTAGCTGGTAATTTCTCATAACTCACTACGATCACGCCAAAGCTTCATTATCTCTAATCATGGTTTTAAACCCGCAATATTGATCTCTCATATACCGTGAGAGTAACATATTTTCATTAACTACCTAAATACGCATTCTCTTTCGAGCAACAAATAATAATTAGGCACAGTTAATTGAGGACCCTTCAACCATCTGAAATAAGCACGTAGTTGAACAAGTAAAAATATTCAAAGTCACTATATTCAAACACAATAAAAATTCATCTTACAAAAGGTTATATCAAAACCCTAGATAATGAAATTAGCTACTCATAGTGATGCTAACAATCATATCACTACGGAAGAGAAAAAGAAGAATTATGTGATCCTGTGCTTCCAAAGTGCTCCAGCAGTCTTTAACCTCCAAAACAAGTCTCTCTCCTCTCAAAAATGAGTTTAAGAACTATTTATATGAGTAAGGAAAGGCCCTAGACGAAAATAACCAAGTCTAAGCAAAAATGAGAGAAGACACCATCAGACCCGATCCGCAGCCGCATTGCCGCCCTTATTCCGGGTGGTTTGGCCGTCGTCCACGGTGCCTCGTGCTTGGTCTCACGGCTGAATCAGCTGTCTGTAGTGGCGCTTCGTGTCTGGCCTTCTCCCTCGCTCGACATCTTTATTTGGGGACAAAAATCGTGCAACTTCCTCTATTCGACTTCCAAGTGATCCTGCACGCATAAACAATACACTTAAGCTCAAAACGTTACCGTAGTCACCAATATTACACTAAAATGTGAGGCAATTAATGTCATAAAAGATGTAATTCTAGCCGGACATCAATTGTTGTGGAAAAAATAAGTCACGACATCTTCGATATGAAAAAAATCTCGAGTACAGATAGAATAATAAAATGGGAAAACAACAAAAGCGGATTTATGATTTTAAACCATATTTGTAGTAGGTCAAATTAATCAGTCTAAGTGCATAAATCTTCCACTACAATTCGAATCAGTTTAAGTGCATAAATCAAACAGATTCCATCCGTAATTACTTATTTTTTATGCAATTTAAGTGTAAAAATTTAGTAAAAATAATATTAAGCTTTCTTGCTTATGAATATAAAATAAAATTGTGGTTATTCATTGATTCAAGTTTCTTTTTTGGGTTGAGGTTCTCCGACGGTCTGACCACTTTTGGTATGTTTGGTATGAAGTATAATTGAGGCGGCCTGAATTATACTTGCAGACAACAAACAATGGTAAGGTGTTCAAGCCCAAAGCAAGTTACATATTCACTTTGGATGAAAGACGATAAATTTGTGATTGGGTTAAGAAATTGAAGATGTCTGAGGGTTATGTGTCGAATCATGGAAAAAAAGTAGATATGGAGGTAGGGAATTTGAGCCATTTGAAAAGTCATGACTCTCATGTTTTCATGAAGACCTCAGTGCCTATTGCATTTTGTTGTTTGCCTGAAAGAATTTGGAAACCCATCACAGAGATTAGTTTATTTTTAAAACGTGTGTTCTACCACATTAAGGGAAGAAAACCTACTTCGGATGGATCAGAATATTCGTGTAACTCCTAGTAAGATGGAAAAAATATTTCCATGTGGTTTCTTTGATATGATGGAATACCTTCCAATCCACCTTGTACACGAGGCACGACTTGGAGGGCCTGTTCAATGCAGATGGATGTATCCCTTTGAGAGGTAATATTATAAGTTTGATGTAATATTTTATTTTATTTGAATGTTCTTGGCTAACATGACATTATGTAGGACAATTGGCAAATGCAAATAATTTGTTAAGCAAAGGAATAGGATTGAAGGATCTATATGCGAAGCCTATCTTGCAAAGGAAACTGCACATTTTTGTTCTTATTATTTTGAGAGTAACGTGCCATGTTCTAGGAATAGGCCCAATAGGCACACGGTCGAATGTGTGAATGATCCATTATATCCACCAATGTTCATATTCAATCAACCAGGCCGATGTTCTAAGGATGTTAAAAAGAGAAGTTTGAGTGATATGGAGTACAAGTCGGCTACACATGTGTTGCTAAATTATCCCAAAGTTGTACCATTTCTCAAGTAAGTATTGATTTATTAGTTATCAAAATATAAAATTTACTATGATTACATATTGATGCAACTACTAAAAATATTTGATGTGTCCCAGTCACTTCGTTGGTCAATTTGGCCATGATGTTGTATATACAAGATTTGATACGTGGTTCAAACAGTTTGTAAGTTTATCCTGATAATGTTCTAACACTATGTAGGTAAGTAATGTTTGTAAGTTATGCTAACTTATGAATTTTTTAATACTATGTAGGTAAATAATCCAAATAATGGTGTAAATCAATTTTGAAAGATATATCTTGGGGACTTGGGTTTCAGGTCACAACAATGTCTAAGTACGTAGTGAATGGTTATAAGTTTCATACAGAGGATTGCTCTAAAAATAAAAATAGCAACAACAACGGGGTGTGGGTTCGAGGTGGTGATGACAACCAAGTTGGAGATATTGATTATTATGGTGTGGTCAAAGAAATAATAGAACTAGAATATACATGTTGGCCATATAAGAAATTGATACTCTTTAGATGCAAGTGGTTTGACCCAAATCCAACAAGAGGTACAAGAGTACACAACCTATACAACAAAATTGAGGTTAATCATACGAGGGAGTATGATCGCTACGATCCTTTTATAATTACACATAACGTTAGGCAAGTGTTATGCTCCTTATCCATTGCGACGGAATAAGTCTGATTGGTGGGTTGTAATAAAAACTAAGCCTGTAGGTAGGGTGGAAGTCGAGAATGTGTTAGATGTTGCATATCAAAATAATATCTCCAGTGTTCACCAAATAGTGGACGGTCAGTTAAAAAATTATTTGGAACATCCTGAATGCATATTGGAAGAAGTTGATATAAATGAAGTAACAATTATAGAAAATGAGGACGAAGAATCAATTGATGAAGCTCAAACAAGTCAAGGCGAAGAGACGAGGAACAATACGTCGATGAGGATTAAAAAGTTGGTTTTTTAAAGCACTCTCGTTTTATAGCTAGTTTCTTATATGTTTCAATCTAAATATGTATTATATTGAGCAGATGGCAGGCAAGGATCAAGGTAACAATGACCCTACTAGTTCTCGGGGTCGAGAAAAGGCTAGGAAGGGAAAGAGGAGGGTAGATAATAATACTCTCTCTTTTTCACCCTCTTTAGAGATGCCTATGTCTTATCTTCCACCACATGGCTGTACTGAGCTGCCACAGCATCACGAGCCCTACATCTTCATCCAGACACCAGGTCTTTCATCACAGGGCCATAAGACTATATGTCCGACTTAGAGTCCAGCTGCCTCACGACCTCGTGCATCGCAGCCATCTATATCACATCCCTACATATCACAGCGACATAGATTGCATCCATTCATGTCACAGCCACTCGGGTCACAACCATCAGTATCACTGCCACTTGGGTCACATCCAGCTATGTCGCAGTCATAGGGATCACAACCATCTTCATCAGCGACTCCATCCATTTCAGGCATTCACCTGCCAGGCAGTAGCTCTGACCCCCCTACACCGTCCACACATGCCTCTAATACACATGCTTCGGACGATGATGACGAGGAAGTGAATTATGATCAATATGGCAGGATCATCATAGTCCCTGAGGGTGATGGGTAAGAGTTATTTGTTATTTTTGTGTCTATTATTTTGTAACAGTTTTACTAAGATATTAATATATTTTTATTGTTAAATTGCAGGTTCAAGCCGAGTAATAAGACTACGAGGATAATCACCAATGCCATTAGAAAGCTTTATGATGGCCCTTATGCGACTTGGACTGATTTCCCGTTCTCGCTGAAGGAGCAAATTTTCAATCAATTTAAGGTATAAATGTTCTTTTAAGCAGTTTAATAATTTATATATATGATGTTTCCATCTAATATTTAACTTTTGAAATACAGAGAAAGTGTGCATGGGAAGACCGCTATAGCGCGGAAGTGGCTGCAAATTTTCATCATAAAGCTCGCAAGAGATTGGCGGATGCTTTCTTCGTTGCTAGAAAGAAGAAAAAGAGGCCTGACTGGTTACTTCAGAATTTATGGGATGATTTGCAAAGGCAATGACTTACTGCAGAGTTCTTAGAGAGGAGCAAAAAGGGAAAGAAAGCTCGCACATCCGAGAAGAGAGGCTCCTTGCACACTGGAGGTGCGATCAGCCTAGGGACAATAAAAAGAAGATTGGTACGTAATTGCTTAAATTATTTTACTTTTCTAAGTATATCTATTCTTTTTATTAACTAAATTAATTTATTTCCAGGAAAAGAAGTTGGGGTGTCCAATGAGCTATGATGAGCTATTCAAGGAAACGCATATTGTGAAGAAGAAGAAAGAGACAGATCAAGAAAGGTGGGTCAAGGACCGGGCCTCGACTGCATATGTAAGCTTTTAACTTTCTTTAAGTATTATAATTTACTTTTATAAGAATTTTGAAATACTGATTTAATTTAAAATAATATAGGGTCGCTACCAAAGTAACGTGGAGGAATTCATTCATAGTCATCCAGCTGGTGCATCGGGCGAGCCAACCCAACCTTCGGATGAGGATGCTGAAAGAATATGGTTGGAGTCTGTTGGCGGTCCAAAATAGGGGAAGGTATACGGGCTTCCTACTAAAAAAACCATCGCTATAAGTGTGGAATGCAAGGAATAGGGACTTCCTCGCAAGGCAAGCAACTTAATGGGGAGAGCCCCTCCGCTATGCGAGAGACAGTGACAAAGCTCACATCCGAGCTAGAAGCGACCAAGGAAAGAGAAAGGGTTAGAGATGCTCAATTCCTTGGCATGCAAGCTCAGATCAGAACTCTCCTATCTACTGGAGCTTTTCCGTTGCCCCGGTCCCGTGAGTCATAGCCAGAGGGTCAACCTCCACGTGATCGTTCCTCCGGTCCTGCTCGTGATTGTTCCTCCCGTCCTCCCCGTGATCGTTCTCCCGTCCTCGACAAGACTGTTCTCTATACCGTCTTGTAGATGAAAGTTCATCAGACAGTGATAATGATGTTGTACAAAATACCCCTTGACTTTTATATACTTTGAACTAGACAAATAGAACCAGTTTTGAACTTGTTGTAATTAGTTTTAACTTGGTCTTGGATTGTTATGTTCAATTGAACTTTAATTTGTTAGTTTTAAAGTATTTATTGAATGTTTCGTTGTTGTGTTGTTGTTGTTGTTGTTGTTGTTGTGTTGCTGTTGTGTTGTTGTTGGGGGTATTGGTATGCTGGCAGGTGGTGTAGCTACCAAAACAGGCATTTTATGCCAAAATTAAACCCAGAAAAACCGACCAAAGTTGGTCGGTATTTAATATAAAAAAAATTTAATTGCATATTACCGACCAAAGTTGGTAGGTTAATGAACAATGAATTCCCAGAGTTCAAAATTACCGACCAACTTTGGTCGGTATGTTGCCTCAGCTGTTGAGGTTAGCGGCCAAAGTTGGTCGGTAATGTTTAATATTAATTATTTTAAACAAATATATATTTTCAGCTACCGACCAAAGTTGGTCGGTTTATATTAATTTTAATAATTAATAAAAAACCATAAATTAAATACACCGACCAACTTTGATCGGTAAAATTAAATTAATAAAATATGTTTCCGACCAAAGTTGGTCGGTAAATCATTTAAATTAGTCAGATGGTCGTTTTAAGCTACCGACCAATGTTGATCGGTAATTTCCGACCAACATTGGTCGGTAATCCATTCCGACCATCAAAATACCGTCCAAGCGTATATGGCCGTGTTTTGGTCGGTAATTGACCATAATCGACCAAAGTTGGTCGGTATTTAGCAAATTTCTAGTATAGAGAGAGAGAGAGAGAGAGAGAGAGAGAGAGAGAGAGAGAGAGAGAGGGGGAGAGGCGAAGTTTATATGTATTTTTAATGGTAGACGATTTTATGTTTTATATATAAATCTGAGTCTTCTTCTTCTTCTTTATTGTATGTATCTACACTATATTTTATTGGATGAGAGAGAAAATACAGTCTGTTGGGCAAGAGCATACAGCCTATCGTGACTGTATGCGTTAATACAATAAAATCTAAGTCGTCGTCTTCTTCTTCTTCTTCTTTTCTTCTTCTTCTTCTTCTTTATATGTATCTAACTGTATTTCGTTGTATGATTGAGAAAATACAGTCTGTTGAGTGAACACATACAACCTAATGTGACTATATGCGTTGATACAACAAAATTGAGCGAATACATACAACATATTATGATTGTATATAGCGCACCCGAATGTGTTGATACAACAAAATTAAGCGAAAGCATACAATCTATCGTCTCTGTATCCAGCACAACTCTATGCGTTGATACATCAAAATGAGAGAACGCATAAAAGTGATACAAAATTGACTAAATAAAACATTAGCTATGGACGATAATTAGGCAAACTATAATTACATATGATAATTAGGCTCTAAACTATAATATTTTATGAGTTTCCTCTTCTTTTTTTTTTTTTTCCCATGATGCTCCGGACATAATATCAACACTCAAAACTTAAAAACTCCAAAAAGGAAAAAAAGTACAAGGTCAAAAGTGTAAGAGAAGTGAAATATAATGACTGAAAGCATAAAGAGGACATATTTGCACGTTGAAGTTGTCAACCATGAAGTCTTTTGAGTAGAAAAAGAAGTTTGTCCAAAAGTACCAGATCTATAGGCAAAAAGTAACCATCTTTTAAGCGTATTTTAGGGGCAAGTCTACATTTGACTCTTTTCACTATAGTAGAACCGTAGAGATCTCCAAATATCTACCAGTTCGTAACCCGATTTGCTTCCGCGGCTGCTCCCTTCTGCTCCGGCGCTCGCCACTTAAATGTATTACGGTAAACTGTTTGATCATAGAACCGCAATTTCTTTTGGTTGAGAATTGTTTTATTTTTTGTCTTGATAAAAAAAAGTTTGGATTTTAATTTTGTTTTTAGCTTGATTTAACTTAAAATTTGGGTTTGGATAATTTTTGTTGCATTATTCCATAAGGCCGAGCTTCATCATTCAATCAACTATGTCTAAATGTTAAAGCTAGTTGTGATTGTTTTCATGAATCTTATACTCGGGCTCCTTTTATTTTAATGCTAACAATTTGTTTTACTGAGGCGTAGCTTGATGCTAGGTCCTAAACAGTTGACTTGAACTGAGCTGGCTAAGGTTTAGGCTTGGGTCAGCTTGTGTGTATTGCGGCAGCTCTGAAAATGAAGTAGAGGTTCTGCTAAAGATTTTACAGCTCAGTGTAATACAAACCACTTATAAGACTTGTTTTTACTTTCTCCAAAGATTATAGGTTCAAACTTTAGTAAGCAAAAAAAAAAAGTTTAAGGTCCTTATTACTTGCTGTAAAGATTGGGAGAGAGTGGAAATTTCTGGCTGGAAAAAAACTTACCATCACCAGATGTTTGCAACAATCGTAAATGAATGACATGTGCGACTGTGCATCTTGACTCTTTCTAATCGCTAATTACAAATATAATTAGTTAATTATATGTATGCTCACCCTGTTTAGTAATTGATGCTCGTCTTAGAGTTAGTACAAGCACTCATCGAACAATGTGTCTTCACCTTTTTCTTTTGACATTTTTATGGCAAACAATATAATTTTCACCTTGAGGTTTGGTTTTAGGAAAGTAGACATTGTCGGAATGATATCTTAATATGTGTTTACCTTGCATAGGACATGTAACATGTCAACCCTTGATTTTATCTTGTTAATCATGTTCTGATAATAGACTAAATGCTTTTGTGCAGGTTGTAGCTCTTCACAAGTGTCAGCTTTTACCTAAAAAATTGCAAGATCAAGGTATAGCGTATTAGAAGTTTTCTGTGAGGGGTAACTAAATAAGAAAACGGTTATAACTCGTCTATCTATTTACAAGGTTCTTCTGTTGCCTAACTGCTCGATCAATGTTCACCTCTAAAAATCCTAAAAGAGAATAGCTAAATAAAATCAGCTATTACTCATTTCTTCTTAAAGAATCTGAAAATAAAGCTTGCTGTTGAGATTGGAAGCTCATACTTGGCTGCTGTTCCATGGTTAATAAGTCTCCTTCCTGAGTGAATGTTAAGTTAAGTGATTAAAAATGGATAGGGATTTTGGAAAAGGGATGATGGGAGAGCAAAATAACTTTGAACAAGCTCGTTATAGCTCTATAGAGACTAGAACAGAGGTCACTGGCTCTTCAAACCAGAGATTTTTCCAGGATTCATGCAGTTCTATTAGTACAGACATAAGACCACCTGATTTCATTGTACCAGTTGGAGCTAGACCTGTAAACTATTCCATTCAGACTGGCGAAGAGTTTGCTTTGGAATTTATGCGGGAAAGAGTTAACCCAAAGCAGAACATCATTCCTCATGGTTCTGGGGGGACTACTGGAATTTCTCATACAGGTTCTGAAAGTGGATCAGATATTTCCATGATTGCCTCAGTTGAAAAAACTCGAGTTCAACATCACCAGAGGTCTAGTACTTCTATAAATGAAGAGATAAGCAACCACCAAGCTGTGCAAACTGGAACTAGAGCCTCATCAAGAAATAACAACGTCCATGGGATTCAAATCCATATGTATTCTAGATCTAGTACATCAACAAAGTTGAAGTTTCTGTGCAGTTTTGGTGGTAGAATTATCCCTCGTCCAAGTGATGGGAAACTTAGATATGTTGGAGGTGATACGCACCTCGTCCGTGTAAGCAAGGATATTTCTTGGGAGGAACTCAGGCAAAAGATGTTGACAATATTTAACAATTGTCACACAGTAAAATATCAGCTTCCTGGTGAGGATCTTGATGCATTAGTGTCAGTTTCTTGTGATGAAGACTTGCAGAATATGATAGAGGAATGTAATGTATTAGAAGGTGACGGATCACAAAAATTCCGGATATTTCTCTTTTCTAACAGTGACTTGGAAGATTCTCTTGTTGGTCTGGAAAATATTGAAGGAGATTCAGAGATGCAGTACGTTATTGCTGTCAATGGCATGGACTTTGGTTCAAGAAGAAAGTCTGTTGCCCTGGCCAGCACTTCAGAAAATAACCTGGATGAGTTTCTGAGCGCAACAATTGCTGGGGTGAATGGTCAAGTTGCTAGGGATCTAGCAGAGGCTGATACTTCTGATCCAGTCATTGGCATGCCTCTAACAAATCAATCTGCTCATGTAGGGGTAGGGGTGTCAATTTCATCACATACCTTCGACTCCAATCAACCAGGATACTTGGGTCAAACTGTATATCATGGTGGCACTGAATGGCAACCTTTACCTTCTTCCATACCAGTTGACAGCTTCCGAGGTGTAGATGGCGAAAACCTGGTTCTTCCATCTATGCAAGTGCGGTATAACCATGGTTATAATCCACCCAATATGCAAGTGCAGTACAACCATGGTTACCATCCACCCAACTCTTCACAAGTCACAGATAACTTTCTTGTAAGTTCGGGCCACGGTTACATGAATTTGAAAGGAGGCGTGGCTCTCGAGCAGTCTTATCAGAGCTCACATATGAATAACTATGAGACACCTGCTACAGTAGTAAATCTGAAAAGAGATAACTCTTCTCGGAAGATGTTCGAACTTAGTAAAGATCAATCCCGAGAGAAGGAAGTGCTTGAGGAGGGAAAGATAAAGCTAGAAAGCTCTTTGCAGAAAATAAATGAGCCTGAAAAAATGTGTCCTTTGGAAAGCGAAAGAGTTGTTTCCTCAAACCCTGACGATTCCACCTCAAGTCACGTTCCTAGAGTTGAAGTGTCGACCTTCACTGCTGTGGCAGTTGCTGCAAATTCTGTTACTCAATCTAAAATCAATGACAAGAGTCAGGAACAAGTGCAGAGTTCAGCGTCTCCTGAAGCTGTTCAGGAAGAAAAACTTTATAGGTTTACTGAAGATGGCTTCTCCGGATCTGGTAGAACTTCAAATGCTGGCTATGGTGACTCAGAGACACATCCACTTGACTTTAGCTACGAACAATCATCAATTCCTTCACGGCCTTTTCGTTCTGAATGGATACCCAGGGAACAGCCCGGCCTTAATCGTTTATCTAGATCTGATGATTCATCTGCTTCGCAGTTCATAATGACCCATGCGCACTCTGGGGGCACACAGCAGACCATAGAATCAGTAGATAAGTTGCACGACGGTAATGTGGCTCCCCAGTCAGAGCATGTTATATCTTCTGGAAGATCTTTGTCAGCTAATCAACGTGCTACTGCAGAGAAAGGTGTAAAATTTCAGGAATCTCTAGAGTTAAGTGTCAGTGCCACAGAAATTTATACCAAGGGTGCTGGAGAAGTTTCTGAAGCAAATCTCAATAAGCCTGAGCTGAAAGCTGCAACATATGCAGATAAAGTGAAATCTGGACTAGGTGATCATATCACAAGCAGTAATGTCCAGGCTGAGACTGCTTTTGGGCAGACAGAGCTTCATAGGGGTGATGCAGTTGCAAACAGAGCCGAGGGAAATAAAGCAGCAGAGCAAATACAGCCTTTGGCTGTGAAAGAGTGTCAGGTAGGAGCAGCTTCTACAGAGAGGCCCTCTGGCACAATTGAGCATGGGAGCATTCTTTTTGACATTAATGACCGCTTTCCCCGTGATTTTCTCGCTGATATATTTTCGAAAGCCAAACTTATGGATGCTTCACCAGTGCCTGTTCCACTACACACTGATGGAACTGGTTTGAGCTTGAATATGGAGAACCATGAACCAAAGCACTGGTCCTTTTTTCAAAAGATAGCTCAAGGTGATTTTGGTAGAAGAGATGTCTCTTTGATGGACCAGGATCATCTTAGTATGTCTTCTACCTGTGCAAATGTTGATGATGGGGTGTCTATGGATTCTGGTTATCATCCTTTCCAGCGTGATGGAGCAATGATAGATCATATGGACTCTCAGCTCAATATTGAAGCTGAGTTCCAGCAACCATCACCTGAAATTGTTGGACCAGACACCATGGATTTGCCTTCAGAGTACAAACCTTCTCAAACCACTTACGTTCAAAGTATGCAGTATGTTGGTGAATTGAGTTCAAAAATACCTGAATCGGGGTATCAGGTACTTTTTAGTAGTTGAGATTTCTAGCAGCATTATGTTGCTTCAATTTGAAATTATTGTTTTTTTAGCATATGGTGAAGTAAAATTCTTTTATGTAACATGAAGGATGATAACCAAGGAGCTCAGAATGCTGGCTTTCCCCTTACCAATCTCTCGCTTGGAGACTTTGATCCTAGCTCCTTGCAGGTACTGTGAACTATTCTATTGGTGGTTGGGTATGAGTTTAAAAGATGCCTGAGAATCAAAAAAAGCACTAAGGCTACTTTTGGATGGAAGTACTTGGAAGGGAGTGAAAGGAGACATTTCTTTTCCTTTCCTACTCTCTACATTCCTTACATCCTATACTAACAAAGTTCCTTTTAAAATAAAAGATTCTATACTTACATAGTGTATGTCGAGTCTATGAATTTTCTTTATGAAGTCAAGATATACAAAAGCTTTGAGTTTCTACTTCAAGGTCCTGAATATATCTGCACAAGTTTCAGGGGACAGCTTATAATTTTTCTGAATCGTTCCATTTTCTAAAGCTAAATATATTAAGGGAAAGGGCCAAATATACCCCTCTCCTTTCGGATATTGTCTACATTTAACCTCCGTTCTACTATCCGGACTATCCGGCCAAATTTTTCCCTACCATCAGCAAACTTTTAAAAATTACCCCTTGATCTGTTAATTAATTCAAAATCTCCCAATTTCCTTTTATTTAAATCACTTGTTCCTTTTGCTCCATTATTTTCAGAAATTACTATTGATGTGAATGCTAAAGGTATTAGATTATACAAATTATTCATGGGTCTTTTTAGTTACCAATGCACCCACTTCTCTTCTTGTGATAACGAGTTTGGAATTGATTTAAAATTTTATTTATTTTTCAACCATATGCAGTTGATCATCATGTATGTACATGTCTATTTATTGTGTATTATATGCAGCTGATCATTATTTATTAACATGTATATTCGAATATATTTTGTTATTGCCTGGTTAGTATAGAGTTCGATCGACTAACTTAAGAGTGCACAATGCGTAGGCATTTGATTAAAGCAAAGTTGAATTAGACAATGTAACGTCTCCAAGGAACTTCAACTTCTATCACTAATACTTGCAAATCTTCATACCTTGGTGCAACGAATTCATTAAAGCCGGGGTGTTGTAAATACTTTTGGAATTAGACAAGCTACCTACTTTACATTCTTTAATTTGCTATACTTTGTTTACTAACCGTTGTATTATTTTTACTATTTCTTTCTCTTATTTTTTCCCAATTAAGAAAGTAGGTAAATGCCAATTATTTCGAATATAATGGATTATGGGTCACCTAACGAACTGAGGGGTAATTTTTAAAAGTTTGCTGATGGTAGGGATAAATTTGGCCGGATAGTATAATAGAGGTTAAAAGTAGACAATATACGAAAGTAGAGGGATATCTTTGGCCCTTTTCCCAATATTAAATAGAGACAGGTTTTGTAATTCTTCTTGATGTTCTGGACTTTGGTACAGATTTTTCTTAGGCCATCCACGCCATATACGCATCAGTCTATATTCTGTCTTATTGATATTGCCAAGTACTAGCCCCTGTACGGCTGTACCTGGGAGAGGGCTCTGACATCACTTTTCCTTTCGCCAGTGACATATGATGTAGTAGGTTTTCTTATCCGTGCTTTCATTTTCTTAAGCAATAAAGGTAGTTCTAGTCGAGCCTTATTTTAGTGTAAAAGCAGCCTTTTCCGAAATTTCAAGAGAAAAGGTAGTATTTTTAACCTTGCTTTCATTTTCTTAAGCAATAAAGGTAGCTTTAATCAAGCTTCATTTTAGTGTAGTCATTATTGCTTTAAGTTTTGTTCTTTTCTCTTTTTCAATGTGTGTGCCTCCGGGGGGGTTGGTCGGTGAGGAGAGGACTTTTCGTTCATATTTGTTACAGAATGTATATCGACTTCTCTCCTTGTATTGTACATAACCATATATAGGTAGCATATCCTTAGGATTCCTTCTTTATTTCTTTCCATTGTTAGCTCCTAATGTACTGTATTTTTAACCATATATAGGTACAATATTGTTGGCTTTTCGTTCTGCATCTGGCTTGCATATTGAGAGTGTTTGCTACTTTCTATTAGTCTTTTCTCATACATCGATTATAGTCAATTGTACATCCCTTCTACTTAGGGTTTTAATGGGTATTTGCAACTCTTCTTTCTGTCAATCTTTGTTGTTAACTTTTTTATTGCATTATAGATTATCACTAATGAAGATCTTGAAGAGTTAAAGGAATTGGGTTCTGGAACATTTGGGACCGTATATCATGGAAAATGGAGAGGGACTGACGTTGCCATCAAGAGAATAAAAAAAAGCTGTTTCACAGGTCGCTCATCAGAGCAGGAGAGATTGGTGAGCGTCTTAAAGTAATAGAGTATTTTATTTCTGCTGCAATATGAGTAACAAATGTGCAGTTTCCAGTCGATGGTCATCTTGAACTGCAAAATATGTAAAAATTAAACTAACAGTAGCTAAAAGAGTTATACAACCATGTTATTGTTTTTTTGAGAAGGAAATCCATGTTATTTTTTGTGCTGTCTATATCTCTATATCATGGTAGAAGCTGTGAAGTGTTTTCTTCTTGGATCTTGGTTTATGAGATTTAGCGTAGATTGTACACCCAATTGATAATTTGTATCATTATTCATTACAAGTTACTGTATACATACTTGAAATGGCTTTTATTGCAGTACAGAGACAGGGAGTGAGTTCCATTGTAGTCTAGAATTTTATAAAATTTAGAACTCGTAGAAGCATTTAAGTACATAAATTGGTCATGCTTCTGCTTTCTTTGCACTAGCTATTTCATGATAGAACTTGGGAACTATTTCCAGACTGTGGAGTTTTGGCGTGAAGCTGAAATTCTTTCAAAACTACATCATCCCAATGTGGTGGCATTTTATGGTGTTGTGCAAGATGGGCCAGGGGGGACTCTTGCCACAGTAGCAGAATTCATGGTGAATGGTTCTCTTAGACATGTTTTACTTTGCAAGGACAGGTGCTGTAATACTGGATAGTACACTTCTTAAACTATTCGTTTCGTTTTCCTTTTTCTCTAGAAAACTTATTATGTTCTCCTCCCTCGAACTGTCCAGATACCTTGATCGTCGCAAGAGGCTCATAATTGCAATGGATGCTGCATTTGGAATGGAATATTTGCACTCAAAGAATATTGTGCATTTTGATCTGAAATGTGACAATTTGCTTGTCAACTTGAAGGATCCTTCTCGACCCATTTGTAAGGTGACTTCAAGAATGTGCTGTGCTTTTGAAATTTTTTTCAATGGGTGCTGCATTTGCAAGAATTTGCTGGTTTTGATCTGAAATGCGACAATGTGCTTTGTCTTTCTATACCATACAAGTCTGACAATCATAATCAGCTTATTAGCCAATATATTAGTAATGCCCTTTGAGAGGAAATAGATCTAAAACATGTATAATGCGGTTAATCCCGCCGTGATCCAAGCTATTATTGAGAAAATTCTTGATACAACCATCTGTAGACCAATAACAAGCAATAGGTGGAATACCACAAGAGGACTTGTACCTATAAAAGTGTGATTTTCGTAATCGTTACATATTTTCGAAATATAAGGTTGTATTTTCCGGATTACTAGCTTAAAATGATAATGCATAAACATGGTTTCCTATCCCAAACTGTAAACAACTTCTTCACTCACTTCGATAACCACTCATTACACTAAGTTACAAGTTTAATGTGACAATTAATTCTTCGTCAAGTAAAGGACAACAAAGATGTTATGTGGGGAACAACCCAAAGCTAAAGAAAATCGTATTCTGTATAGGTGGCTGATTTTGGACTGTCAAAAATAAAGAGAAATACCTTGGTTACTGGTGGTGTCAGGGGAACGCTTCCTTGGATGGCTCCAGAACTATTGAATGGTGGCAGTAACAAGGTTTCTGAGAAGGTAAGCTATCAATTCCTATTTTTGATATTAACCTCTTCACATGTGAATTAGTCTATTTCAGACATCATTTTTCACTTCGTGTGGGGTATAGCGAAGAAGCATACTTAATGCTTATCAACTCAACCTGCTGTTATTAATTTTTGCCAACTTCAAGAATCTGATGGATTGTGTGGTCTCTTTGTTTCATTAGTTTTGCGCTTAAACTTCTGCATTCAATAGCCTCTGTTTTCTTGCAACAGTTCCTTCTAATTTTTCCTTTGAAATGTTGTTTGACCAAAACTTTATCAGCAGGAATTTCACTTTTTAGATAGAAAGACCCATGAGAAAAGTGACGCACTAGTTTCCATTCGTAGTGACAAATCAAAGTTTTGCAGGTCGATGTCTTCTCCTTTGGGATTGTGCTGTGGGAAATCCTTACTGGCGAGGAACCTTATGCTAATATGCACTATGGAGCAATTATAGGTTTGCTTATTGCACTTTGTGCTTCCATTTGCTGCCTGCATCTGACAATAAAATTACTCGTTATATCCTATATTTCCTGCTAAGTGACGCCTTAATGAAGGATAAAGGCAGGAGCGTTAAGAGTCCAGTCTAAAAGTAGGCAACAGAAGGTTTTTCCTTCACTGGAAAGTAAAAGCACAACATTTATAGACATATTTAGTCAATTCAGGCGCTTCCAATTTTTATCCTTTAATTTCTGAAGTCCGCTACACTTAAAAAAAAAAATCAATATCTAGAACTTTGTGATCAAAACTTTGGTCTTCTCAAGTTAATAAGATTTTTTTTAAATCTTAAAACTATATCTGCAAGGGCATTCCATAAGTGGCAATATTAAAAAAGATATTGCCGACTAGTTTAATGCTTGTTCCTATTCCCTCTAATCTCTTACTTAGGAAGTCACTTAGAATGTCAGGTGCAACTTGAACATACAAGAAAATACTTGGTATTGGAACTGAGAATTGAAATGCACCGAAAAGACAAATTATATAGTATTGAAGTGAAATGGGCTCGAATAGGCGAAGATTATATAGAGGATTCTTACAGCTGACCCCAGCTATATTTAGGATTGAAGTGAAGTTGATTGATTGATAGACATCTAGAATAAAGCACCACTCCCGTCAACCCTACTTAATCTTCATTCCTTTTAATTCTCTCTTTGTTTTTTTTTTTCCGTTGTGTTCCACTCATTCTCACGCAGAATCCCTTGGCTGTGTCCTTCCCTGTAGTTTCTACTAGTTCTAAGCTGGGTAGAAATATAAAGAAATTGTGTGATCGATCTAACGTAAAAGCTGAAAGCTATACAAACCACAGATGCAGTTTGGAAATTAATGCAGTCTTGTATTCTTCTTTAAAGCTGGCTTGTATCGTTTGTACTGTATGCAGGTGGTATTGTAAGCAACACATTGAGACCGCCTGTGCCAAGCTTCTGTGACAGTGAGTGGAGAATGCTTATGGAACAATGTTGGGCTCCGGATCCTGCCATCCGCCCATCTTTCAGTGAAATTGCTAGACGCTTACGTGCCATGGCTGCTGCCTGTCCAACAAGACCACAAGCTCATCCAACCCAAAATAAGCAACCAAAGTGATGGTATGGCTCTTCTTTCCTGGTATCTGTGGCGGAAGTTTCTTATGAGTAGTTTCTAAGTATAGTCTGCTTATTCTGCAACATTGGAGTGAGGAGAGTGGTCTCCTTCAGGGTGTGAAAAAACTAATGAACGATAGATTATATATATTCCCGTTAAAAACATGAAAATCTTGTTACATATTGCAATTTGTAAAGCATCATTTGTATCTATGATAAATGGAAATGTAGCTTTGGCCTCAGAAATGTTTGGTGATATTACAAGTTTAAGTGATTTTACTTTGCCTCTACAGTGAAACCTCTCTATAACAGTCTTGTTTGTTCCGAATATTTTTGGATGTTATTGCGAAGTGCTGTTATAGAGAACATATATTATAACATAACATGAAAATTGGTTCCGGAAAAGCTTGACTTTTATAGTGAAGTGTTTTTATATAGGGATGTTCTTATAGAGAGGTCTGATTGTATTTGGAGTTTGCTTCGTTTGGCAACTAGAGAAGGGGAGTGGATAGGAGGCAAGAAAAAAATTATTCCTTTTTTTTTTTTCTGTTATACAAAATACAAAAGAAAATCAGAAAAAGGAAAAGAGCAAATAGATCTTCTCCTAACTTTTTCTCCATTATTCTGAAAATTTACAAGGAAAACTATGGAAATTCTTTTCGGTAATAAAGTATATTCATTGCTTATCATCTTGCATAAGCAAATTAGGAGAAGGTTATATTCGCTAGTTCACAATGCAAGTGGAAGTCTACAGGAGATTATTTGAATTAGGAAACTGGCTGTCTTTATTTTCCCATTTAGGCAATTATATTTTACTTAGTATTTTCAAAGTCAGCAATGTTAAAATTTAGTCTAAAACTTTTTTTTAAAAAAAAAAAAGTCAAACTTTTTGAAGACGTATTTTGTTTTTTCAACTTGTACGTTTAATGCAACCAGTTGAACATATATATCTGCGGCATCCATCTTTGGAGAAGCATTAACAAAACAGTTACTATTACCGGTGAAATTAAAAAATAATCAGATTTACAAGTGGTAATTGAAAAATAGTCATAGTTTCAAAAGTAATCGAAATTTAGCCACTTTTCATGTAAAGGTAAATTTGAACGAAGATGCTGTTCAAAATCCGGAAAATATTCCAGCATAATATATTGGAGTTCCAGTATAGTATACTAGATTTCCAGCATAATATACTGGAGTTCCAGTATAATATACTAATCTTTCCTATTTTGCCGCGACACGGAAAGTTCCAGCATAATATACTGAAGATTAGAGCACCTGTGCATGAACTTCCAGCATATGGAACTTTTCGTGTGTTGGAGTTCCAGCATAATATGATGAAAGTTCATGCACAGGTGCTCCAATCTCCAGTATATTATGCTGGAACTTTCTGTGTTGCAGCAAAATAGGAAGGATTAGCCTTAACATACCTTTGTCGTTTGCTTAACCTCACGGCTTTGGTTCAACCCGTTAGTACTTCAATCTACAACAAATGATAAGGGAGCACTGTTAAGCTTACAGAAGCTAAAATTCAACACAAATAAACGACTAGCTCGTCTACGAGTATTTGGACAACACCTCCCCTCATTTTTTCCTTTTTTTCAAATCAAACAACAAGACCAACATGTCCAAAATATCAACAAACATATTACATCAATATCCAACTATATCCATCGCAATACATCACCAAAACAGTCCACACAATCTCACACAACAACCAAGTGCTACTTTGAGCTCTTCCGTGTTGCAGCAAAATAGTGGCTATTTTTCAATTTCAAGTAATATTTCTCTTTTTCCACTTATTCAAACACAATAAAATCTTTAACCACTTGAAGCAAACTTTCATTGTTGAGTTACAATCTACCACACCTGAACGTATTATAAGAAGATATCATGAAAAAAGTTATATACATATTTGATAATCCGTTGATGCGTGAGATCAGATGCCCAAGGTCTGAACAAAATCCATAATATTTCGAATTGATCGTCTAATAAATTTACACATAGAAGATCTGTCCAACATTCAAGAGGCTCTCATGAGGTATATTGAAGATGACACTATTTTCCCTGCATATTTTCCTAAGAAATGCATATATATAGTCTATAGCTAGTTTCTTATAAAACCTGGATTCCCTTCTTGCTCTTATTACAGTGTTCCCAAGTATGTGTACAACCCCAGCATCTCTACAACTATTTAAGAATTCCATCTCATCAACTTCTGTCTGTCCGCTCTCATGTCCGGAGGATGTGATTGTGTTGTTTCCGTGAGGATGAGATTTGACAGGGGCTATTGAGTCCATTGATGAATAACTGAGCTCAATATTTGCAGTAGAAGAGCTCCCGTTATCTCTCGAATGTTGTGTTTGCTGTCCGTATAAGCTGTATTCATCAGAGTCAGAGCAGCCATCCATCATGGACTCCAGTCGGACAAACATAAAGAGGTTATCGAAGAGCTTTTTCTCAAAGTCTTCATCCTTCTTATGGAGGTCTTTGTAACCATATCTTGCAACACAGCGAAACATGTGAAAATTCTTTGGTCCTATCCGTTTCACAAGGAATCTCTCATCTTCTGGAACTGTGTAAACAGGAAGATACTTTACGCAGACAAATACCATAACTGAGTGTATAGCAGGTAGGTTGGTAATGAAGTGAGAAAAGATGTGTGGCACTCCACTAGCTAGTTCGGTGTACACAAGTCCGATTCCTGGCACACGTACCAATCCTAAACTGGGGCCAAGTCCAAGAATCCATGCCATAGATACCTTGCTGTGCATCTCAAATTCGTAACGTTTCACCGTTCCATAATGCCATACATACATGATGAGAAGAAAAGCTGCAGCAATCACAAGAGGAACCCAACCACCCTGGTCAAGCTTAAACAATACTGCAGAGAAGTAGGTACATTCAACCACCAGAGATAAGACAGTGAAGATAAGAACAACAACCCAATGGCAGTGCCAAACTAGTAACATTATCAAAGTCATGAGGAGTGTCGTCACCAGCATGACTATCACGACCGCTGTTCCTGTTGATCAAGAAATTCCATGTCAACAAGTGAGTTTCAAGATGAGGCTCTCGTATGGTATCAACAGTAAATAAATACAAAAACCAAACGCAAGGAAGAAAATTCAAAGCATGGCTAAACATGAGATGATGGAAAATGGTTGAGTACATCTTCTGGTTTGAGACAACTTTAAACTAATGCAAATGCAAAAGAAAAAATAGAGCATAAACAACTAGTAAGGACATTTAAGGAAGACGACAAACAGAAAGGGAAATTTAATCTTATCAGGACTTATATCTGTCATTGCATATGTAAAAGGTCAAACGGAATCAAGATATATTATTAGCAGCAAGACACAAACTCACCGTAAGCATTGCCTATTTGGCTTTGATTTTTAAATCCAGCAGTAACGGCAATGCAAAGAACCATAAGGATCCAATTTATATCAGGAATATATATCTGCCCTAAGAACTTCTTTGATGTATGTACAACCTTGACTCTCGGAAAACAGCCAAGTGCTAGAGCTTGCTTGATTATGGAAAACGTTGCAGATATGGTAGCTTGACTTGCAACAATAGCAGCTAGAGTTGCAATCACAAAAACTGGCCAGTATATGCTTTCTGCATTATGAAAAATGTCAGGTACATTATAACTTGTAATTGATGTCACCTTTATTACTAACATATCCTCCATTCTATTTTCTTCAAAGGAGGACTGGAAATGGTAATTCCTCAGAAAGATTGTACTGATATATAATCCAATTATTAATTTTCTCCTATGTGTGAATTAGAAGACGTTTCGCTTTGTACTATTAACAGAGTAAGTTATCAAACAGTATCACAGATATATGCTCATAATATTTAAGAATTTATGTACATAATTCCAAGCCACAACCTCCGCCCCATATATAAAGATTCTGGCCTACCCAAGGCCATGAATATTAATCCTCAGAAAGCGTGTTAAATGTTAATATAAACAGGATATGCGAAACCAGCGGTAGTATTCAAGTCTTGTTACGTCGAAAAAAGAAGCATCTAAAGTCTGATACATAACTAGAAAGAAAAAATGAGGATGTCGAAATCCATATGCTCCATCATCATACCAATAAGGGTCATTAACTAACTCAACTACCAATCATCAAAAGCAAACTCTGAAGGAGCAAGGCACACTGAGGAATCTCTTTAACATAGTTCCTTCAATAAGCCATAAATTCTGGGGCCTAAGGCACAGCTCAAGACTGCCTCTCTTAATTTCCATTATAAGAGATAAGGTTCAGTCTAGAAAAGTGTGCTTCTTTGTGCGTTTGGCAGCTAGGTAAGTGATACTGACAGCGGAGAATCTGAGGAAGAGAAGGATCATATAAGTCAACTGGTGCTATGTGTAGATGTTGGGGAGAAGATGTGGATCATCTCTTATTATATTGTCCAGTTGCTATTCACCTGTTGTGGGAAGTTCTGAATTGGTTTAGATACAAGTGGTTTATGCCAAGTTCAGTAAAGGAGGCCTTGCATAGCTGAAAGTTCAAAAGCAGAAAGAGAAGACCCAAAGCATGGGATGTTGCCCAACTAGCTCTTATGTGGGTTGTGTGGAGGGAGAGGAATAGGAGAGCGTTTGAAGGGATCGACAGTGATTTTGCACATGTGAGGAGTTGCCTCTTGTCTCTAGTTTCTTTTTAGTGCACCCATGAGGTCCTTGTTTGTATAGATGAGTGGGCGAATTTTACAGAGAAAATTATTTTGGTGTAGGTTTCTCTACTTTTTGGTATCCTTCTTGTATACGGGTATTTCCCACTTAATAAAATTATGACCTTATCAAAAAAGAGGAAGGGGGCGTAACTGGTAAAGTTGCTGCCATGTGACCAGGAGGTCACGAGTTCGAGCCGTGGAAACAACCTCTTGTAGAAATGCAAGGTAAGGCTGCGTAAAATAAACGCTTGTGGTCAAGCCCTTCCCCGGACCCCGCGCATAGCGGGAGCTTAATGCACCGGGTTGCCCCTTTTTTTACCCTTCTTCGGCCTTAAGAGAGATAGAGCTTGGGGGAAAAAGAATTGGGGAGAGGTGATTAGGCAAGACATGACGCAGCTATAGCTGATCGAGGACATGACCCTTGATAGGAAGGTGTAGAGGTCGAGGATTATGGTAGTAGGTTAGGTAGTCTAGATTATTCATACCGGTAGTATTTGTACGTACTCTCGCATTCTGTTGGTATTAGGTTTCTTTGACTACCTATCGTTTCTTGCACTTCGATCATCTTACTATCTTTTTGTTATTTATGCTGCTTTTACATGGCTTCTCGGTGTTGTCCCGTCTTTTTTTTCTTTTTATTAATGTCAGAGGCGGATCCAGGATTCAAAATTTATGGGTTCAATTTTAAGGTTTTTAGTATAGAACTCATTATATTTTTAAAGCTTTGGGTTCTAATCTACTATTTGTTTCAACTTTAGTGAATTTTTACACATAAATTTATACTCCGCGTTAAAAGTTATGGGTTCAGTTGAACGCGACTCTTTTACCTTGCATCCGCCCCGGATTAATATGGTGCTTATGCTTTCTTGAGCCGATGGTCTATTGGAAACAACCTTTCGACCTCCACAAGGTTGGGGCAAGGTCTGCGTACACACTACCCTCTCCAGACCTCACTATGTGGGATTATACTGGGTATGTTGTTGTTGTTGTACCTTATCAAAAAAAGAGATATTCAGCCTTTAGCTTCTACAGGTTGTTGGTGCATGATTTAAGAATTCTGCATTTGTAAAAGATCAGTTAAACAGAAATTGGATAAGACACTGTAGGAAAAAGAAAGTCTCAGATTCTCCTTTCTATCACCGCTCTTCTGCCTCACCTTCCTTGTGACAAGTCCTCCTTAGGCGTCTCACTTGTTACCGTGCATACTTATAGCTCCTCTCAACTGAATATGTTCTCTAATTTCAAAGATTTGATACTGGGAACATGCTATTTTGCTGTGTACTGAATGTGCACTATGCAAAAGATACTCCGGTCTGCACCCAGAGCTCTATTGATATTACGACATCTTAGGTCTACATACTGTTGAGCTGTTTTATCACGATTGAGGAGGAAAACAAATACCTCTAACATACTCACAGTTAGAGAGCAAGAAATACCTGGAATAGATCGATAGAATGCATCAACAACATGATCTGTATTTTGCATGAGGTATGCTGCTTGTCCAGAATAAGCTAGAAGAAGGCAAGGGAAACAAACGACAGTGAAAGCAAGCTGTATTGCTGACAGTGGAAAATGAGCAAGATCAGCAAAAAGTGCCTCTGTTCCTGAAATAGACAGCCAAACAATTATAAGTAGGAGCGCACACACATTTCTTTTTCGCGCTAATAAACTTTTGTCTAATAATACACAGAAGAGATGTTTGAAAAGAGTGGAAAGGGCAAGAAGAGAAGACCTGTAATGCTGAGCATGATCCCTCCCAGTGATGTCCAACCATCTCTTTTTCGCCTTCTAAAATACCGATATATGTAAACCGGAGAAAAAGCCCGCAAAACAGAGCTATCATATTTCCAGATATTATAGATGCCAATACCTCCTACTAAGAGAAACCAAAGCAGCACAACTGGAGCAAACAACCAACCCACTCTGTCTGTGCCATAATGTTGTAAGCTAAACAAACCAACTAATATAATGACAGCAACAACCACAACTACATCTGCATAAAGAGAGCACAAACATGAATTTCTTTGTGAGTTTATCATAAATAACTTTAAGAGATGCAAGAAAACAAGATGTGATTAACAAAGAAAAATATTTGGAAAGTAGTGTAGTACCGTTACTCATCTTCGGATGGTCCACCTTGATCCCACCAGAAGCTGAAAGAACTGAGAAAAATATTCTGCATAAGTACCTTATTTCAAACTAAAAGTTACCTTTGTTTGATAATAATTGATGAACTTCAACTTAGTCATTAAGTAGCTGATAAGTATAAGATGTACTCCAAACTAGTATACCTGAAATGGCAGGAGTCAGAATTCCATCGCCGATTACCATGCAAGTGCCAACAACTACAAGAATAAGAAGTGCATTCTTCCTGAACGGATATGCCTCCAACCATCTTTTTGTTTTTGCAGCAAATGAATGCTCATGGAATGTGCTACGGCTGTAAGTTGTCAACTCCTCATCAGTTCGGTGTTGGTTTGGAATTGTGTTTATCTTAGCATGTCGACAGAGTAACGAATAAAGAGCAAAAGTCCCACCTGAAAATGGTAAATTCAGTTATGCCATTGTAGTGCATCATAAAGTACATATGCTCTTGCATTGGGAAATGCAGCTGATGCTACTGCAGAGAGCCCTTTCAATTAGATTAGAATGATGAGGTACCAAGTAATAATTAGAAAATGTTTCTCTTATTTCACTTTAGTTACATATTCAATTATGAGGAATTCAGCGATGGAACACTTACTAATCACAGGACATGCATATATATACAGGTACGAGGCATGACTAAATTAACCATACGAGTGATGATTACTGCAAAATCAGCCTACCTTGGCCATTGTCGTTTGCTCTACATACAATGAAAACATACTTGAGGAGAGGGATAAGCGTAAGAGAGTATATGATTAATGAAAGTGCTCCAATGACATCCTCTGGATCATCAATTCCACGGGGAAATGTATTGTTGTAGACATACAAGGGAGATGTCCCAAGGTCCCCATACACCACTCCAAGACTCTGATAAGCAAGCCGCAATAACAACAATGTCGAGAATTTCTGAATTAAGAGAGAATCAATCAGGCAACTGTCTAAAACAATGACCAGTACTAAAATGGTTCATTCATTTTGTGATCTACGAAATCAGACACAAATCTGCAGAAGATGTCCAATTTCAATCATCTGCTTTGAACATAGTGTTCACAAAGATGAAGTAAACAAGTGCACACAGGACGAACTACATATGTATGTACACGCACACACACACTCACACACATAAGTATGCATGTAGATATACATGTGATACATGATATTTGATATCAGCCTAAAATCATCCTCTAAGTTTAATTGAATATCTAACCAATCATCCAGTGGCAGATACATTAATTCAAGTCTACAAGATCCATCTAATTCTTTACATATCTATTTTATGAGACTGCGTATTACTCATGCATTAAGATCAAGTAGGTAAGAAACAATCAAAGCATCTTCAAGCTGAATAACTGCTAACCTATTAAACTTTGGCCACATACAAAAGAAAGAAAGAAAGAATAGAAACACTAAACCAGTAAAGCAAGCAGAAAGCAAAAGGTCCCAAAAAAAGAAAAAGAAAAAGAAAGATATCTTTGACATTAACCTATTTCTGAGGAATCAATAAAAGAAAGGTACATCTAATTATACCTTTTCTCTATACATATTCCTTAGCCTTCCAGCTTCCTCATCCATTGGCTGATCAAGCTTTTGCTCTAAATCCCACATCCCTCCTTTACTTTCATTATTATTATTCTCTTCATCAATTTCCATTCCTGAAGCCATCCTAAAATTGGAAATGAAACAGTTCGAGAACACTGTATATATCCAAAAACAAGATGGAGTAATATTTATTCTTAAATATACAAAAGCATAAATTCTCAAGTGGGGTCAGCTCAGCTCATACCACTACCCCAATCAATATCAGCCACAGGAAACAGCAAACCAATTTGGTAACTTCAACCCCTTTCAGTAGAAAACCACCATTAGTTATGTACTGAATATGCTGAATTTAAAGAAAGATTCTCTTTTTTTTACTTATCTTCAATAAAAGAGCTCAAGAGAATTCAATATATGAAGAAAGTAACTAAAACCCATTTCTTGAAAAGGAAAGAGAGAGAGAGAGAGAGGGGGAGAAATTGTGGCTGCAAAGAGAAGAGTCTGTTGTGGCTTTTTTTGTATTTTTGCAGTCATTGCTGCTTCAGAAAAACTAACTTTTTCCTTCACTGTTTCTCTTTCCTGAACAAGCATTTACAGAGCAAACAAAACAAAAAAAACTCAAAATCACTTTTCATCTCTTGCTACACTGCTGTGTGTGTTTGTGTCAGATATATAGAGATAGATTTGATGAGTACTATTTCATGCAAAGCTGGCAGTTTTGGAAGTAAGTTAGTTAAGATGTTACTACAATGGTTAGATTAGTATTAATCTTATAAAGAATTTAGATTCTACTGACCAAATATTGCTTAATGATCCACCAGTTTTAATTTATAGATAGCATTATGTTTGATTTCACTAATAATATTCCCTCCTTCTTAATTTATCTGAAAATATTATTATTGGAAAACAATTTTTTCTTTGGCTACAATTTCTCTCTTCTTTTTAAATATTTTGAATTAATAACCATGTTAACATATGCTAGTATTTTTATGTAATTTTTAAATTAAAAGTTTTAAAAATTTATGCCTGAATTCACATAGAAAATGTCACGATCCAATTCTAGTTTAGGCCGTGATAGCGCCCAGAAACGTTGCTAGGCAAGCCAACAGTGAACAATCTAGTGATTTCCATTTTTAATAAGTTTTTCAAACAACCGACTTTCCTTAATTTAAAGAATTTAACGAATAACAGATTTTAAAGTAATCAAAACGAAAGCAGCTAAATGAAATCATAACCGTAGAAATACAACCCAAAATCATAAGTCTACTAGTGTGTGCCAAGACCCGGTGTCACAAGTATATGGGCTACTAGTAGAATATACAAAAGATTTCTAATCTACTGTCCGAAATGGAATAGATAGAACAAATAAACAAAAGAAAGACTCCGGCTCCTGCAGAACGGCTCGGAAGGGCAGCTCACCGTGTAGTCTCGTAGCGGGGATCAAAGTACGCGTGCCGGACTGGTAACCGGATGTACCTGCCTCAGATCCTGCGCAATTAAGTGCAGAAGTGTAGCGTGAGTACACAAACAATATATATCCGGTAAGTATCCAGTCTAACTTCGAAGAAGTAGTGACGAGGGGTCAATTTTATTTGACACTTACTATGGGCTAACAATGATATATCAAAATTTTATACTAAGCATGGATTTCATGAATAATACTGAAAGCTCAATAACAGGAAATAATAAATTCTTCTTTCGCAAATATTAAATCTCAAGTTTAGTTTCATCATTTAACAGTTTATATCTCAAGACATTTAAGCAATATCAATTATGAATAGTTCTAAAGATTCATCATGCGCAAATTATGCCAGGTCGTACGACCCGATCCAACATAATAATTAAACTGTGCACTGCTGAGGGTTGAACGACACGAACCATAGATGCATCTATCTGCTACCGAGGCATTCGGCCTGCTCCACAAATAGAAAACATTTCAAATAAAACACAAATTCTCATTTATAGTCAAGGTTCCATTCGCAACTTCAAGTAAGTGAAATTTACCTTTTACAATTCTTTAATCTACTTCCAATATGACTGCGATAAATCAACAAGTAAGAGTGCAAACATTTCAATTATAGCATGATACAGGTCCTAGACTACTCGGACAATAGCATAATTAGTAGCTATGTACGGACTCTCATCACTTCGTACGTACGTAGCCCCTACAAATAGGTAAACATATTTATTTAATTCACCTATGGGGTTAATTCCATCTTACAAGGTTAGAAAGGAGGCTTACCTCGTCTCAATGCCTACTTTTCGATCCAAGTTTGTGCTCAACCCCGCAAATTTGGTGCCAAACGACTCAGAACTAGTCAAATATGATGTAAAATAATCAATAATGCTCAAAAGTTCATATTTTAACTATCAAGGTGATTTCCCAAGCCTATTTGAAGAATCCCAAAATTCACCCCCGGACCCACGTGCCCGGATTCCGGAAATATCCGAAGAAAGTTGTTACTCATAACCCGATGAACTCAAATATAGTTATGATAAACTAAAATATATGATTTTCACTAAATTCAATAACCAATCTCATTTTTATCAAAAACCTAGGTTTCATCTAAACCCTTGATTTTCACCAATTTTTACATGTTAATCTACCCACAATCTACTTATTTAACTCATGTTGTGTATAAATTACTTACCTCAAAGTGCTAGGTAAAAACCCTCTTCCAAAAGCTCCAAAAATCGCAAGAGATGAGAGAAAATGAGCTAAATGGTCTAAGTCTTGCAATTAATAAGTTGTGCACAGGTCTCAGATGTCGCATTTGCGACACCTGGTTCGCAAAGTCGCAAATGCGAACCAGGGCTTAGGCTGCCAAGGTCGCAAATGCGGACTCTGATGAGATCGCAAATGCGACCAATATTTCGCAAATGCGAACACTGCCCAGGTCGAGCTTCTTTGCAATTGCGAAGCCCTTCCCTCAAATGCGAGGTTCGCATTTGCGAACAAATTCTTGCATTTGCGAGACGTGCAACTGCTGCCAAGAAACACCAAAAAAACTGAAGTGTTTTTCATCCTTCCGAACGTCCGAAACTCATCCCAGCCCTCGGGGCTCCACACCAACCACCCACAAAAGTCTAACAACATCATACAAATTTGCTTGCGCGATCGGAACGCTGAAATAACATCAAAAATCATCAATCGGACACCAAAACGCATGGATTAACTCATGAACTCAAAATTTCTAAAAACACTTCCGCGCGTCCGATTCATATCAAATCAACTCGGAATGACGCCAAATTTTGTATGCAAGTCTTAAATGACATTACATACCTACTCCAACTTCCGGAACCGGAATCCGAACCCGATATCAAAAAGTCCACCCTCGCTCAAACTTTCCAAAAACTTCCAATTCTAACTTCCGCCAAATGACTCCGAAACGACCTACGGACCTCCAAATCCACTTCTGGGCGTGCTCCTAAGTCCAGAATCACCATGCGGAGCTATTCCCAAGCTTGGAATCCCAAATGGACGTCTAGAATGTAAAAATTCACTTCAACCCAAACTTATAAAATTCACTAAAAATGCCAACTTTCACTATTAGGCACCGAAACGCTCCCGGGTCGTTCAAAACCCGATCCGAACATACTCCCAAGTCCGAAATCATCATATGAACCTATTAGAACTGTCAAATCCCAATTTCGAGGTCGTTTACTAAAAATGCTGACTGAAGTCAAACTTAGCCTTTTAAGCCAACCTTAAGGAACCAAATGTTCTGATTTCAACCCGAACCCTTGTAATTCCCGAACTAACCATCCCCGCAAGGCATAAAACAGTAAAAGCACGTACGGGAAGTCTTATTTAGGGGAACGGGGTTCTAGAAAGCAAAACGACCGGTCGGGTCATTACATTCTCCACCTCTTAAACAAGCGTTCGTCCTCGAACGGGTTTAGAATGATACCTGGAGTGCTGAATAAGTGTGGATATATGCTCCGCATGTCCTCCTCAGACTCCCAAGTCGCCTCCTCGACCGGTTGGCCCATCCACTGAACCTTCACCGCAGAAATCCTCTTGGATTTCAACTGGCGATCCTGTCTAGCAACAATGGAAACTGGCTCCTCCTCATAACCCAGGCTCTCATCTGACTGAATAGTGCTGAAGTCTAACACATGTGACAAGTCGGTGTGATACCTCCTTAGCATAGACACGTGAAAAACCGGATGAACTCCTGATAGGCTGGGAGGTAAGGCATTCTCATAAGCAACCTCCCCAACTCGTCTCAACACCTCAAATGGGCCTATAAATCTTAGGCTCAACTTGCCCTTCTTACCGAATCTCATAATCCCCTTCATCGGCGAGACTTTCAAGAGAACCTTCTCGCCCACCATAAATGATAAATCACGCGCCTTCTGATCCGCGTAATTCTTCTATCTGGACTGTGGTGTGCGATGCCGCTCCTGAATCAACTTTACCTTTTCCAAGGCATCCTTTACCAAATCTGTACCATATAACTTAACCTCGCCGGGCTCAAACTACCAGATGGGAGAACGACATCGCCGACCATATAAAGCCTCAAATAGATCCATTTCGATACTGGACTGATAACTGTTGTTGTAAGCAAACTCGGCCAAAGGTAAGAATCGGTCCCACTGCCCTCCAAAGTCAATCACACATGCTCTGAGCATGTCCTCCAGAATCTGAACTGTCCGCTCCGACTGCCCATCGGTCTGTGGATGAAATGCTGTGCTGAGCTCTACACGGGTCCCCAACTCACTCTGTACGGCTCTCTAAAAATGTGAAGTAAAATGAGGGCCTCTATCTGATATGATGTGAACAGGCACACCATGCAACCGAACTATCTCATGAACATAAGTCTGGGCCAACCTCCCTGAAGTATACGTAGTCACAACCGAAATGAAATGTGCCGACTTGGTCAAACAGTCGACAATGACCCAAACTGCATCAGACTTCCGCAAGGTCCGCGACAACCCAACTACGAAGTCCATAGAAATGCACTCCCACTTCCACTCCGGTATAGTCATCTGCTGGAGTAGGCCACCTGGCCTCTGGTGCTCATACTTAACCTGCTGGCAATCTAAGCACCTAGATACATACTCAACTATGTCTTTCTTCATCCGTCGACACCAATAATGCTGCCTCAGGTCACGATATATCTTCGTAGCACCTGGATGAATGGAATACAGAGAACTGTGTGCCTCTTCTAGAATCCTCCCTCTCAAGCCATCGACATAAGAAACACATAGACGACCCTGGAGTCACAGAACACCATCATCGCCGATAGAAACCTCCTTGGCACCACCCTGTAGTACCATCTCTATAAGGACCATCAAATGCGGATCATCAAACTGTCGAGCCTTGATCTGCTCTAATAGTGAAGACTGAGTAACAACGCATGCAAGAACTCTGCTAGGCTCTGAAATGTCTAACCTCACAAGTCTGTTAGCCAAGGACTGAATGTCCAAAGCTAGTGGCCTCTCCCCTGCTGAAATGAATGCCAATCTAACCATACCCTCTCCCTTTATGCTCAAGGTAATGATGTATGGTGGGCCGGGCTGGGACCGGGACCGGACCGAGCCCGCGGTCTTAACGGGCTAAACGGTCCTGGCGGGCCGGTCCCCAATGGTGCAAGAGGCCCGTGGCGGGCCGGTTCACTTCTATAAGCCCACGAGCCTGGGACCGCTAAGCCCGGGACCGACAGGCGGGCCTGGGCCGGTTCAACCGGGCCTAACGGGCTCCAACGACTATTTTTAAAAAAAAAAATTAAAAAAAAAAGACCAACGGTCAGATTTTTAAAATCTAGCCGTTGGCCTTCATAATTTATCCGTTGGCCACTTTAAAAAATAGCCATTTGGCCCCCAAACTTTATTTTAACCCCAAACTTTATATAATTACACTTTTTCCCAATTCTCAACTATAAATACCCCCTCATTCTTTCATTTTTACTCACCAATTCATCAATCTCTCTCAATCTATATCTAATTTCTCTTCTATAATTGCTTATTTTATTATTGCAATTTCGTGAAAAATTGTGAAGTTGGTGAATTGAAGTATTCAAGTCTTCAAGTCTTCAATGATTTTCAATTTTCAAGAAGTTGTTCGGCAATTCGGTAAACTCGTTCCAACTCTTAAGTTTTAAGAATATATTTTTGTGTGTTTTAGTTTGCATAATTGTAATTAATATGACATTTTCTTTGAAAAAAATATTTGGTGGTAAGGGAAAAGCTAAAATTGGTGAAAGTAGTCGCCAACCTACTACCCTTCCCCCGGCTCCCCGACCCAGACCTGTTACCCGTCCTGCTGCTCCTATTATTCTTGATAGTGATAACCCTTGTTTTCAATTTTCCCATAGTGAATTTTGCCATAATGTTGCACCAGGTCAAAGATTAAATGAAGAAGTTATGAATGCTCTTTATCCTAATGAAACTATCTTAGAAAATGATGAGGAAAATGAGGATGTAGATGAAAACCAACCGGATTTAGATGATACACCTACTAGTTCTGTTAATAACCCAACTGATGCACCGGCCGACCCACCTATAGAAACCCCTACTTTTAATAGACAACCTTCTAAACGCCTAGAAACATCATTAGTTTGGAATTTTTTTACTCAAGTAAGAGAACAAAATAATGCATAAGTGTAACAATTGTGGGAAATTGCTGGCGCATAAATATACTGGAGACCGTAGCGGCACGGGTAGTTTGGCTAGGCACATACAAACACACCCTAGAGATAAAGTTAGATATTTACGAATGAAAGCGCAGCTAGAGGGGACAAGTGTAGATACTGCGGTTAACCCTAGTACATGGTCAAATCTAGTTCAACCAGGAATTAACACCGTGACCGGAGGTATTTTATATTACGATCCAAATAAAGATCGTGAAGAATTAGCAAAGATGGTTACCGTTATGTGCTTACCCTATACTTTTCCTTCTAATCCTAATTTTGTACATTATATTAGAAAAGTTTTTAATCCTACTTATAAAGGTTGGCCTCGCGCAACAGTTAAGAGCGATATTTATAAATATAAACATGAATATGAACAATATTTGCAGTATTTATTTACTCATATAACTAATTGGATTTCTATTACTACTGATATTGGTAGAAGTAATAATGACTGTGATTATCTAACTGTTACAAGTCATTGGATAGATGAGGAGTGGATAATGCAAAAACACATTATTGCATATAGAATAATTAATTCACGTCACACAGGTAAGTTTATTGCTAACACTGTTGCAGATATTTGTAGATATTTCTGCATTAGAGATAAAATAATGGCAATTTCTATGGATAATGCTTCTAGTAACACTAGTGCTATAGGCATACTTACAACAACACTAAATCCTGCATTTAGTAATATATTCCATGTGAGATGTATTTGTCATATTTATCATTTAATTGTCGGTGATGGTATGCGAATTTTAAATTTAGAAATTGAAAAGGTTAGAATGGCTCTTAATTGGCTTTTTTATTCAAACGTAGAAGTAGACTTAGAGAGTATTTTAAAAAAATGTGATGAATATGGCCTTAGAGAAAGAAAGGTTCCTAAACCTTGTCCGACTACTATAAATACCCCCCTCCCTCTTCTTCATTTCAATACTCAATACTCATTTCTCAATCTAAATTTCTCTCAATCTCTCAATCTCCAATTTTCAAGACTTCAAGTCTCAATCTCAATTTTCAAGTTAAATCATGCCTCGTTCGGAAAGAGTGCGCTTATTTGTTTCGCAATACTATGAAGTGCTTGAAGAAATGAAGAAGGCCAAATATTAAAGTGCAAGAACTGTGGAAGAGTCTTAAATTTTCGTTCAGGGTGTACCACAGGCATTTTAAGGAGGCATATAAAGTATTATGTTGAGGGTATTTATCCGCAAATTCGTCTTTAAGATTTTTCAACCATTTGGTGTTATTTTAAAATTATTAGACGTATTTATGCTTCATGTTGTACTTTGTTATTAATTTATTATGCATGCCAATTTAGTTTTACTATTGTTTTGTTATTTTACTTTTTCGTCAAGCGCTTTAATAATTAGATTTCTATATTATATATACTACATATATTTATATAGCCATGTATAAGAGCAATTTATATATATACATACATATATGGTTTACAAGAAATTGCCTTAAACAAAAAAAATTATTAAAAAAATCCCGAAAATAAAAAAGCCCGTTAGGCCCGCTAAGCCCACGAGCCCGACCCATTTAGCCCAGGACCATATGGGCTTAGGCCCGTCATGGGCTGGTTCCACCCTTTGAGCCCACGAAGCCCGGGACCGCCAGAGCCCGGGGCCCGTTTATCCCGGCCCGTTTAGCCCATTTAGGCTCGGGCCCGGACCACCATACAACATTAGCTCAAGGCATCCGCGACTACATTCGCCTTGACCGGATGATAAAGAATGGTGATGTCATAATCCTTCAGTAACTCAAGCCATCTACGCTGCCTCAAATTGAGATCCCTTTGCTTGAACAAATGCTGCAAGCTGCGATGATCAGTGTAAACCTCACAGGACACCCCATAAATATAATGCTTCAAGATCTTAAGAGCATGAACAAGCGCGGCTAACTCTAGATCGTCCACAGGGTAATAGTTCTCATGAATCTTCAGCTGATGTGAAGAATATGCAATAACTCGCCCCTCCTGCATCAGTACATAACCCAAACCAACGCGTGAAGTGTCGAAATAAACCGTATACATCCCCGAACCTGAAGGCAACACTAGAACCGGTGTTGTAGTCAAAGATGTCTTAAGATTCTGAAAGCTCGCCTCACAATCATCGGACCAATGGAGCGGAGCACCCTTCTTGGTCAATCTAGTCAAATGTGCTGTAATGGATGAAAAGCCCTCCACAAACCGGCGATAATAACCTGCTAACCCCAGGAAGCTCCCGATCTCAATCGCCAAAGTGGGACGAGGCCAACTCTGAACTGCCTCAATCTTCTTGGGATCCACCTTAATACCTTCGCCTGATACAACATGCCCCAAGAATATCACATAACCTAACCAAAACTCACACTTGGAGAACTTAGCATATAGCTTCTGTTCCCGCAAAGTCTGAAGCACAACTCTCAAATGCTGCTCGTGCTCCTCCATACTACGAGAGTAGATCAAGATGTCATCAATGAAGACAATGACAAACGAATCAATATAAGACGTGAACACCCTATTCATCAAATCCATAAATGTCGCTAGGGCTTTAGTCAAGCCGAAGGACATCACTAGAAACTCATAATGGCCATATCTAGTACGAAAAGCAGTCTTTGGAACATCCGAGTCCCGAATATTCAACTGATGGTACCCTGATCTCAAGTCAATCTTAGAGAACACTCTAGAACCCTGCAACTGGTCAAACAAATCATCAATACGCGACAACGGGTACTTGTTCTTGATGGTGACCTTGTTCAACTGGCGGTAATCAATGCACATCCGCATAGTCCCATCTTTCTTCTTCACAAATAACGCTGGTGCACCCCAAGGTGATACACTTGGTCTGACGAACCCCTTTAGTAGCAACTCCTCAAGCTGCTCCTTAAACTCCTTTAACTCTTTCGGAGCCATACGGTACGGTGGGATGGATATACGGTGGGTACCTGGAGCTAAGTCAATACAGAAATCGATATCACGATCTGGTGGCATGCCTGGAAGGTCAGAAGGAAACACATCGGCGAACTCCCGGACTACTGGCACTGAATCAATCGTCGGAGACTCTGCGATGATATCCCAAACATAAGCTAGATAGGCCAAACAACTCTTCTCAACCATATGTCGAGCCTTCATAAAAGAGATAACCCGACTAGATGTACTAACAGACGAACCCTTTCACTCCAATCTAGGCAACTCTGGCATCGCTAAGGTAACAGTCTTGGCATGACAATCAAGGATGGCGTAATATGGGGATAACCAGTCCATGCCCACGATGACCTCAAAGTCGGTCATATCAAGCAATAAAAGGTCTGATCTAGTCGCGTAACCACAGAATGTGACCACACAGGACCGGTAGATCCGATCCATAACAACAGAATCGCCCACGGAGTGGACACATAAACTTAAATACCCAAGGAATCATAAGGAATATCCAGGAAATAAGCAAACAGAGGTGACACGTATGAATAGGTAGACCCTGGATCAAATAAAACCGAAGCATCCCTACTGCAGACAGAAATAATACCTGTGATCACGGCATCTGAGGCCACTGCATCTGTTCTGGCCGGAAAGGCATAGAACCTGGCTGGACAGCCGGCTAGCTGGCCTCCACCCGACTGAACAGTAGTTGGCTGAACTCCCCCTACCTGGCCTCCACCTCTAGGACGGACCCTACCCGCCTGCCCTCCGCCTCTGGGCGGCCGGACAGCTGGTGCTATAATCATGGGTTGCTGGCCCTCTTGCACTGCCTTGCCCCGAAGCTTGGGGCAGAATCTCCGCACGTGACTAAGATCTCCGCACTCGAAACAACCTCTCGGTGCGGTGATTTGCTACACTGATGTCTGACCCTGATGGCCTGAAGACCTACTGGAAGAACCCTGAATAGCTAGTGGGCGGTATGAACTCTCTGGCATGGCGCTGAAATAGGAGCTGGAAGAACCCTGAATGACTGGTGGGCGGTAAGAACTCTCTGGCATGGCTCTGAAATAGGGTCGCACCGGAGCACTCCGAGGAGGTGGTGGTGCTGGATATGTGGGCCTGCTAGGCTTACCCCTCCCAAACTGACCTCGGCCCCCAGCCGGGGCACCTCTAAACTCCCCAGAATAACGGACCCTCTTGTCCCTCTACATCTACACTCTACCTCTCAAACGATAACCATCAATCCTCCGACCTATCTCCACTACTAGCTGATAAGAAGTCCCCATCTCGACCTCTCGGGCCATAGTAGCGTGAATACTTGAGTGCAACCCCACAAAAAACCTCTGCACTCTCTCTGCGTCAGTAGGAAGTATCATAAGTGCATGGCGAGACAAAGAGAATCTCGCCTCATAATCGGTCACAGACATCTGACCCTGCTAGAGCTGCTCAAACTGAAACCGCAACTTCTCCTCTGAGAGGGTGGAATATACCTGTCCAAGAATAGGCATGTGAACTGGTCCCAAGTCATGGGAGGAGAACCCATTGGCCTGCCGAGAAGATAAGACTGCCACCACCTACGGGCCCTGCCCTCCATCTAGAAAGTAGTGAAATCTACCCCATGGGACTCCAATATCCTCATGTTGTGTAGTCTGTCCCTGCACCTACCAATGAAGTCCTGGAGATCCTCATGTCGTTCACCTCCGAAGACAGAAGGGTGTAGCCTAGTCCATCTGTCCAATAGCTTCTGCGGCTCGCCGGCCGCGACTGGTCTAGGCTCAGGTGCAGCTGCTGCAACTGGCTAGGCTCCGCCCACGGGGTCTGATATACGGTAGCTACAAGCCCCGGAGCCTGGGCATTAGGGGTCTGTGCTCGCCCTCCCGCCTGAGATGGGGCAGGGTCGGCTGGAAATAAACCAGCCTGAGTCATAGTATCCATGAACCGCAGCATATGGTCGATGACCTCCTGAAAGCCCGGTGCTAACATGAAATGTACCGGGGCTGGCTCTGCTGCGGGCACCTCGCCTCCATTGGATCCGCTGGTGGTGCAACTGGGAAAACTTTGGGCCGTCCTCATCCCCTACCTCAGGCTGGTACCCTCCCCCGACCTCTAGCAACAGGGGGAGTAGCTCCTCGCGGATCCGGAATGTCTGACGTGTGCGTTCTCACCATCTGTGAGAGAATGAGAGAAGAAACTTAGTACGCCATCATTGCACGATAGGAGATGAATAAAGAGTAGTTTCTTAACACCCTATAGCCTCTCGAAGATAAGTACGGACGTCTCCGCACCGATCCGCAAGACTCTACTAGGTCTGCCTATAACTTGTGAGACCTACGTGAACCTAGTGCTCTGATACAATGTTGTCACGACCCAATTCTAGTTTAAGCCGTGATGGCGCCCAGCATCGTTGCTAGACAAGCCAATAGTGAACAATCTAGTGATTTCCATTTTTAATAAGTTTTTCAAACAACTGGCTTTCCTTAATTTAAAGAATTTAACGAATAACGGATTTTAAAGTAATCAAAACGAAAGCAGCTAAATGAAATCATAACCGTAGAAATACAACTCAAAATCATAAGTCTACTAGTGTGTGCCAAGACCCGGTGTCACAAGTATATGGGCTACTAGTAGAATATACAAAAGATTTTTAATCTACTGTCCGAAATGGAATAGACAGAACAAATAAACAAAAGAAAGACTCCGGCTCCTACAGAACGACACGGAAGGGCAGCTCACCGCGTAGTCTCGTGGCGGGGATCAAAGTACGCGCGCCGGACTGGTAACCAGATGTACCTACCTCAGATTCTGCATAATTAAGTGCAGAAGTGTAGCGTGAGTACACAAACAATATGTATCAAGTAAGTATCCAGTCTAACCTCGAAGAAGTAGTGACGAGGGGTCGACTTTGACACTTACTATGGGATAACAATGATATAACAAAATATTATACTTAGCGTGGATTTCATGAATAATACTGAAATCTCAATAACAGGAAATAATAAATTCTTCTTTCGCAAATATTAAATCTCAAGTTTAGTTTCATCATTTAACAATTTGTATCTCAAGACATTTAAGCAATATCAATTATGAATAGTTCCAAAGATTCATCATGCGCAAATTATGCCGAGGTCGTACGGCCTGATCCAAATATTTAAACCATGCACTGCCGAGGGTCGAACGGCTCGAACGATAGATGCATCAATCTGCTACCGAGGCGTTCGGCCCGCTTCACAAATAGAAAACATTTCAAATGAAACACAAATTCTCATTTATAGTCAAGGGTTCCATTCGCAACTTCAAGTAAGTGAAATTTTAACTTTTACAATTCTTTTGTCTACTTCCAATATGACTTAAGCGATAAATCAACAAGTAAGGGTGCAAACATTTCAGGTATAGCATGGTATTTGTCCTAGACTACTCAGACAATAGTATAATTAGTAGCTACGTACGGACTCTCGTCACCTCGTACGTACGTAGCCCCCACAAATAGGTACACATATTTATTTAATTCACCTATGGGGTTAATTCCCTCTAACAAGGTTAGAAATGAGACTTATATCGTCTCAATGTCTATTTTTCGGTCCAAGATTGTGCTCAACCCCCCAAATTTGGTGCCAAATGACTCGGAACTAGTCAAATATAATATAAAATAATCAATACATGCTCAATAGTTCATATTCTAACTATCAAGGTGATTTCCCAAGCCTATTTGAAGAATCCCCGAAGTTCACCCCTAGGCCCACGTGCCTGGATTCCGGAAATTTTTGAAGAAAGTTGTTACCCATTACCCTATGAACTCAAATATATGATTTTTACTAAATTCCATAACCAATTTCATGGTCAAATCTCATTTTTATTAAAAACCTAGGTTTCCATCTAAACCCTTGATTTTCACCAATTACATGTTAGTCTACCCATATTCTATGTATTTAACTCATGTTGTATAGAAATTACTTACCTCAAAGTGCTAGGTGAAAATCATCTTCCAAAATCTCCAATAATCACCCTGGAGATGAGAGGAAATGAGCTAAATGGTCTAAGTCTCGCAATTAATAAGCTGTGCACAGGTCTCAGATGTCGCATTTGTCACACCTGGTTCGCAAATGTGACAAAGCCATCCCAAATGCGAACCTGGGCTTAGGCTGCCAAGGTCGCAA
The DNA here is from genome assembly GCF_001879085.1 of Nicotiana attenuata. Taxonomy (NCBI): domain Eukaryota; kingdom Viridiplantae; phylum Streptophyta; class Magnoliopsida; order Solanales; family Solanaceae; genus Nicotiana; species Nicotiana attenuata. The sequence continues at coordinate 39,932 of NW_017673699.1, forward strand.
ATGCAACCAATGAGTCGCAAATGCGGACTCTAATGAGATCGCAAATGCGACCAATATTTTGCAAATGCGAACACTGCCCAGGTCGAGCTTCTTTGCAATTGCGAAGGCCTGCAATTGCTGCCAAGAAACACCCCAAAAACTAAAGTGTTTTTCATCCTTCCGAACGTCCGAAACTCACCCGAGCCCTCAGGGCTCCACACCAACCACCCACAAAAGTCTAACAACATCATACAAACTTGCTTGCGCAATCGAAATACTGAAATAACATCAAAAACCACGAATCAGACGCCAAAACGCATGGATTAACTCATGAACTCAAAAACTTCTAAAAACACTTCTGCCCGTTCGATTCCTATCAAATCAACTCGGAATGACGCCAAATTTCGCATGCAAGTCTTAAATGACATTACAGACCTACTCCAACTTCCGGAACCGGAATCCGAACCCGATATCAAAAAGTCCACCATCGGTCAAACTTTCCAAAAATTTCTAATTCTAACTTTCGCCAAATGACTCCGAAACGACCTACGGACCTCCAAATCCACTTCTGGACGCGCTCCTAAGTCCAGAATTATCATACGGAGCTATTCCCAGGCTCGGAATCCCAAACGGAGTCTAGAATGTCAGAATTCACTTCAACCCAAATTTATGAAATTCACTCAAAATGCCAACTTTCACTATTAGGCGCCGAAATGCTCCCGGTTCGTCCAAAACCCGATCAGAACATACGCCCAAGTCCGAAATCATCATACAAACCTATTGGAACCGTCAAATCACGATTCCGAGGTTGTTTACTCAAAATGTTGACTGAAGTCAAACTTAGCCTTTTAAGCCAACCTTAAGCAACCAAGTGTTCTGATTTCAACCCGAACCCTTCCAAATCCCGAACTAACCATCCCCGCAAGTCATAAAACAGTAAAAGTACGTACGGATCGGAAAGTCTTATTTAGAGGAACGGGATTCTAAAAAGTAAAACGCTCGGTTGGGTCATTACAGAAAAGTACTGTAGGTATTTTGATCCTTGTAATCTGAACCACTTCACATAAATATATGGTGAGTGTACGTAAAACAAGTTGATGAATCAATACAATGACTTTCTTTTCATATGTATGTGAAGAAAGACTAATGTTGTATACAGATATAAACCATAAGGAAATAAATTTGAACTAAAATTAATAAAACCAAAAATCTATGTACTTAAGTCAAACATAATTTATTTATTGGATTCAAATAAATCTGCTACAAGATTGCATCTGCCTCTGATTACATAATGCTGTATTTATTTTGGCATTTTTTTATTGGGTGATAGGATCTTAGGCATTGGCAGGTACAAAGGGGGGAAAAAGTCGATTCTTGATTGAACAATAATTATAAATATGTTATTCTAACCATGCCAAGAGAAGACAATGGTATTTAAGGGATAAATTATCATTACAATAGTTACTAGGTTTTGAGAGCATTATTTATTAATAACAGTATAGGGAGAAGGTTTAACATAATGTTAAAATCATTATTTGTCTTTGTCTTTAGCAAAAAAGTGTAGGACCATTAATTAATTTTGAGTGTTTAATCTAGATAGCCCACCATATTACAGAATTCATGTCATCCAGTAGAGCACAATAATGTTAATTCATGTCTTATTGTCTTCATCTGGTGGAGGCACATTATTCCAATTGGCCCTTCATATCCCATAATAATTTCCTTTTATACCCTACGTGGGGAAAAATGTCAACTTCAATACTTAAAAAAGAAAAAGAAGTCATATATGTGCTGGATATAAGTGAGGTACAATAAATTATATAGTGCAGAAAATAAAATACAGTGGTACTAATCCACCAAAGTCCAAGATTAACACAAATATAATAGTAACACTAACAACTTTGTACATTGAACACAGTAGTACCATAAACACAAACTAAGAAAATTGATAAATTAGCATTTGCGAAGATATGTTATCTCTTTGCGACAATACCTCAAATTAATGGAGTTATACTTCACTTATAAATAAAAAATAGATTATATAATACACGAAGTTTGTGATTTACAGTATATTGTAAAATAATTTTTTTATATAATATGCTGAATTAGGAATGATGTAGCGCAATGGTTAAATTATAAAATTACGGAATACGAACCTCACTAGGTTGAAGTCATTAAACCGAGTCCGAAACTTAATTAATGATTTTTTGTACAAAAAGCACTTTTTTAATGTTTTAAAAAAAAAGTTACATTAATGAGTACTTAGCAGTTTTATATTGCGAATAGGGTTAACGGAATTTTTGCCGTTAAAACAATTCGCAGTATGATACTGCGAAATATTAAAAAAATTATTTTTTTTATGCAATTCGCAGTATAATAATGCGAATCGCTTGAGACGGGCCCCACCAATAATTAATTGACATAACAATAATTCAAATACGTAAAACGCAGTATAATACTGCGAATTACTTTGAAAAATTGTACACCCCAAGCTCGGACTTGCCTTATTTATAGACGTTTCAATTTTATAAAAATTCATTCAACACTTAAACTTCAAACATACGTTCATTATTCTCTCTTCTCCTTATCAATCAATTTTTTACAATGTCTGAAGTGCCAAAAATAAGGGTTTCACTGTATTGGGGGGGGGGGGGGTGTGAGGTTGTGGTGGAGAATAACTCTGTGAGGTATAGCTCACCTCCACAGTGTCATGTTAAATTTCCGCTTAATATGGAGTACGATACATTGGTATCGTTGTTACGTAAAAAAAAGAGTGAGCGGAGGCGTTCGGTTAGCCTTAAAGTAACTGGTAGATTTCCTTATCCAGTGACTCCGCAGGGGTTTGCTTATTATTCTGACTTTAACATCGAGGATGATGAAACTCTTAGAGATTTTTTGCGGATTCCGGACGAATACAGGGAATTTATTGTAATAAAATTATTGAAAATGTACGTGAAGGTGGAGGACATTCCTAGTAATGAGGGTGTGCATAGCAGGGATAACCCCCAGTCATCGGGTGGTTATTCTGGAGCAGCTTTTGCCGGACAGATTGCAGAAGAAAGAGCTTGCCTTGATTTAAACTTGTCACCACAGGCGAATGAGCAGCCACAAAATAATGTTTCCACTTTATATAATCAACAAGACGACTGGTAAACTTCAATTTTACTACGTTTTAGCGATTTTTTTTTCATGTTTTAATTGGATTTGTATTAACACTCATATTTTTTATAGGGGGTATCGTCCGGATTTGAATTTTACAAGTTATGACCCCGCCCCTAGTTGGAATATGGGCAGGTCTGGAGTAATGGACCACGGTGGTCCATCTGGTAGTTATCACCAACATGAAAATATCCATCATGAAACGTCAAGACAATACGATTTGTAAGTAAAGTGATATAGCGATATCTAAAGTATTTTTCCTGAGTATTGGGTAACTTATGTATTTGTTCTTTTTGTGCAGTGAAAACGAGCTTCTTGAAGCTCCTGGCCTCACACAGTTGCCCATAGACAACGTTTTTACTCGTGATTTGGCAGATGCGCAGAGTCAGGAGGATGATAGTGATTATGACAACAATGCGGATGAGTCTGGGGATGACACACCCTTCCATGATGAGGGGGATGATGAGGAGGAGGAAGTGAATGTTGAACCTGAGCTGACCAGGGAGCATGTTCCTCCACCTCCCGCTAGACCAAGAGTGTATGAGTCCCACGTGCCATTTCATGAGCGAAATATTCCCTACCTTGATAATTTTCCAAGCATGCCTAACATCGATGCCCTCACAAGGGATGATGATAAATTACGGTCAGTGATGTGGGATGAATCTAGACCAGCTGTTCTTACAAAGGGCATGTATTTCCCCGATAAAGCTCGCCTAATTAGGGCTGTAAAAATCTACAGTATAAGAGAGTGTCGTGAGATGACGGTAAGTGAGTCAACTACGGAGAAATACAAGGCTGTATGCCGTAGGTGGTTTATGGGTTGTCACTGGATGCTGCGTGCCACAAAGAAGAAATCAGGTTTGTGGAAAGTGGGTAAATTTGTTAGCGAGCACAGATGTGAAATGGACACATTCAATGAGAATCACTTCAACTTGGATGTGGACTTGATTTCCCTTGTCTTGATTCCATTTTTGGAAGTGTCCATTAGGTTCNGTTACATAAACCAAAGAAAAGCTATAGTCTCGGTCGCAAACGTGCCTTTGAACTTAGTTTATGGCGACTAGGGATAAGTCGTTTTTTCAAATCTGCCCAGGTATATGGCTGCACTGCAACACTTTTACCCGGGACTGTTGTTGAATGGAGGCGTGAGCGAAGTCCGGACAGACCGGAATATATATTTCAACTATGTATTTTGGTCAGTTTTAAACCAGCAATTGATGGTTTTGTGCATTGCCGTCCTGTAATTTCCATAGACGGTACTCATGTCAATGGAAAGTATGATATTAAGCTTTTGATTGCAGTTGCAGTAGATGCCAACGGACAAATATTTCCACTAACTTTTGCCATTTGTGCCAACGAAAGTGAAGAGACGTGGACGCAGTTCTTGAACCACTTGAAGCAGCACGTTGTCAAACAACGTTCAGGTATTTGTCTAATATCTGATCGGCATGGTGGTATTTTAAGTTCTGTACGTCACTTGCCTGAATGGCAGGAACCATATGCATACCACCGTTACTGTGTGAGGCACCTTAAGGACAATTTCTAGAAGAAATTTCCTGACAAGGCGTTGCATGACTTAATGTGGATGGCTGCAACTGAGCACCAGCAGTGTAAATTCACGAGGCGCATGGAAGCGATCCGGCAGATAGAACCACGAGCCTATACTTGGTTGATGCAACATGACCCTCAAATGTGGACATTGCATGCTGATGGCGGCAGACGATGGGGAGCCCTCACTACAAACGTGTCAGAGTCATTCAACGGCTTGTTGAAGTCTGCCCGTGGACTGCCTGTCACTGCCATGGTCCGCATGACTTTCAAACAGAGTGCAGAGAGGTTTGTTGAAAGGCATGCAGCTGCATCGTCATTGATGGACAGGGGTGTTGAATTTATGCCAATACCCATGACAAGATTTGAAAGGTACAGGAGGCGGGCACAGTGGCATTCATTTCTTCAGTATGATCATGAACGGGGTGTTTTTGAAGTTAAGACCGCTATCAACGGACACCGTGGGAATAATCTACAGACGGTGAATGAAAATAGAAGGTTATGTTCATGTGGGAAATGGACCATCTACCACATACCGTGCCCACATACATTGAAGTGCTTTCAACAAGTTGGATATGGGGCAACAAACTACATTGATAGGTAATACAGTGTTGCAGCATACGTAGACACGTATAGTGGGAAGTTGCATCCATTAGGTGCTGAGCATTATTGGCCGCCGGAACCTTTTATGTTGGTATGTAACAAGGACTATTTGCGCAAGCTGAAAGTGCAAAAGAGAACGCGTATACGGAACCAAATGGATGTTGGTGAGTCCGTTTATGCGCGTAAATGTGGCATATGCTCTCAAACTGGACATGACCGTCGTAAGTGTCCTTCAGGTGGTGGGCGTGGCGGTGGTAATCCTGGTGCAAGTTCGTCCAATGTACCCAACTATCAAGCATACCCCTAGTCCTTTATTTTGAAAAAGCTGAGAAGCATGTGAAAACCCTGTTTCGTGTCAGGGTCATTTAATATGTTATTCGTAGTATAATACTGCGTTTTGTGGATTTGACATGTCCTGCTGAAAAAGCTGAGAAGCACGTGGAAACTCTGTTTTAAGTCATTGAAATTTACTATGTTATTCGCAGTATTATACTACGTTTTTGCTTGAAATCTTGACTATAAATAACGGTTGCATGGTACTTATATTCTTCGCTTAACAATAACCAAAGTTTCTCTATAAGAAATGTCTGCACAAAACGTTTATGTCCCAAGGTGCTACTGCGGAGAAAAATGCAGTTTGTTCAAATGGTATCCAGAAGGTGCACGCCGCTACTGGGCATGTAAGAACAAGCTCGAGGAGTTACCCGGCAAGCCTACATGTGACTTTGAGGTTT